>NW_024116099.1:0-18784 GCF_003073215.2 Triticum urartu | reverse complement strand
TCCTTAGTGACCCAGGGTCATTTCGGACAAATCAGGTCGGGTTGCCTAGTGGCTATAAATATCCCACCCCCTACAACCATAAACGGTTGGCTGCTCAGAGTTAGTGTACGGCTTTTGTCGTTTGAGAGCGACCCACCTCGAAGCCTTTGAGAGAGAATTCCTTGCGATGATCAAGCCCTAAACACCCAGAGCCAAAGAGTGTTAGGCATCACTTAAGTCGTCCTGTCTGTGTTATCTGAAGACTTATTACACTTGAGGACTGTGAATCCTCCAGCCGGTTAGGCGTCGCGTTCTGAGCATCCAAGAGTCATTGTGGATCGACGGTGAACGAAGTCTGTGAAGGTTTGGAAGTCTACCTTGAAGACTTACCAGAGTGATTGGGCGAGGACTTGGTGTCCTTAGCTCAAGGGGAATAAGGTGAAGACGTGGTCTTCTGAGTTGAATCTCAGCCTCCCTAACCAGACGTACAATTGTCACAGCAACTGGAACTGGTCCAACAAATCATTGTCTTCAACGAGTCACTGGTTTCATCCTTCCAATTCCTTTACTTAATGTTGACTCTAGTGAAGTCATTGTATGATTGCATTATCTTTTGTCTTCACTGAGTGACCGCTTGTTTTGATTGTCTTCACACTATCTTCCTACCTGATCTATACTGCCTAGCTGCTATTAGTCGTTGTGCTTTCACTTCATTGAATACTTGACTATGGCTTGCTTAGTATAGTCTACCTTCCGCTGCATGATAATAGGATTATTTCTATCGTTTGTCTTCGAAACTTCCATGTTTTGAAGACTTTCATAGAAATCGCCTATTCACCCCCCCTCTAGTCGATCACTAGCACTTTCATGATCACCGTGTAATAGGTGATGCTTGAGCAACCCCAAAGTCCACCGTATGGTAAGAAGTGACTATGATACTCTCATGGTCTAAGGAGCAACATCACATGTTAACACTCCATATTATTTGATACATCTCCAACGTATCTGTATTTTTTTATTGTTCTATCTATTATAGTATCAATCTTGGATGTTTTATATGCAATTATATGCTAGTTTATATCATTTTTGGGGACTAACCTATTAACCCAGTGCCAAGTGCTAGTTGTTGTTTTTTGCATGTTTTTGGTTTTCCAGGAAATCAGTACCAAATGGAGTCCAAAGGCTATTAAACTTTTTGACAATTTTTTGTGGGCAAGAGAGACCCTAGAATCTTTGGGAGGAGACCAGAAGGCAAACGAGGAGACGACAAGGCAACAGGGCGCGCCCAAATGCCTTGTGGGCCCCTCATGGCTCCGTCTGACCTAATTCCACTTCTATAAATTCTCAAATATTGTGAAACCAATAGTGAGCCACCCAAAACACTTTTTCTGTCACTACAAGTCTTTGCTCTTTCACGATCCCATCTAGCGGCCTTTTTCGATACTCTGCCGGAGGGGGATCGATCACGGAGGGCTTCTACATCAACCTTACTGCCCTTCCGATGATGCGTGCGTAGTTCACCACAGACCTATGGGTCCATAGCTAGTAGCTAGATGGCTTCTTCTCTCTCTTTGATCTTCAATATGATGTTCTCCTCGATCTTCTTGGAGTTCTATTCGATGTACTCTTCTTTTGCGGTGAGTTTGTTGGGATATGATGAATTGTGGGATTATGATCTTAATATTTATGAATATTAATGGAGTCTTTTCTGAATTATTATGCATGATTGTTATAGCTTTGTATTTCTGTCTGATCTATCCGTTTGGTTTGGCCGACTAGATTGATTTATCTTGCAATGGGAGAGGTGCTTTGTAATTAGTTCAATCTTGCGGTTCTCTATATCCCAATGATAAAGTAGGGGACAAGACACGTATTTGTTTTATTGCATTATAAGGGTAAAACGACGGGGTTTATTCATATTGGTTGGGCTTACTTTGTCTCTATCATGTCATCTTGCTTAAGGTGTTACTTTGTTTTATACTTAATACCCCATGTGCATCCTGGATAGCGGTTGATGGGTGGATTAATAGTAGTAGATGCAAGAAGGAATCGGTCTACTTGTCTCGGACGTGATGCCTATATACATGATCATTGCCTTGAATATCATCATAACTATGCGCTTTTCTATCAATTGCCCAACAATAATTTGTTCACTCACCGTATGCTATGTGTTCAAGAGAGAAGCCTCTAGTGAAAACTATGGCTCCTGGGTCTACTATTATCATATATAAAACACAAAAAGACCTTGCTGCACTTTTTCTATTTTATTTTATTTTATCTTTGCAATTTACCTATCTACCACTACGAGATTTAATCCTTGCAAATAACCGCCAAGGGGATTGACAACCCTCTTGTTTGCGCTGGGTGCAAGTATTTGCTTTTGTGTGTGTAGGTGCTGCTAATGAGGTTTTGTGTGGTTCTCCTACTGGATTGATAACCTTAGTTCCTAACTGATGGAAATACTTATCTCTACTGTACTGCATCATCCTCTCCTCTTCGGGGAAATCCCAATGCAACTCACAAGTAGCATTAGTACAATTGATTACAGACGATAGTATCTCAATTCATAACAAACAAGTTTGGGTCAATTTAATATGATCATTCTTCCAACGTATAACCGCGTTGTTGTTTTAGGACTATCATTACACTTAATGATATCCTAAGATTCGGAAAATATGATCACCAACAACATTTGAGCTAGTCTTAGAGGCGGGACTAGGAACCTTTTATTTAACCGTTTATCATTCCACACGTGCATATGAGTTTTCCACTGAATCGCATATTCCAAGATCATAGCAGTTATAGCATAGAATATAAACTCTTTAATTATGAATATGGAAATATAATAATACAAATATTATTGCCTCTAGGGAATAATTCCAACACATAATGAGCATGAGAATGACTCAAGAGGACTCTGATACATCTCGTCTCAAGTTTTGGAAAGTATAGTGAAGATAAGGGAATAGCACATGATAACCAAAGATTCACCTGAATGCCATTTGTGTATTCATAGGGATAAATATGGATGTCCATTGTTCCGCTATTGATCATTGAACGAAAGGGGTTTTGTTCATGTCTATGTTTTACTGAACCTACAGGGTCACAAGCTTAAGGGAATCACGGTATGTTGGGTGTTATTGTTGTAAGAGTTATGAGAAAATATTTATTAAATAGTTTTATTAATATTAAAAATAGTTTCGAGAAAAACCAGAAGTGTTTCAGAGTTAAGAGCTCCGGAGTTTGTTGGGTAATACGGGGAATTAATATACAGGTGGAAAATATTTTCGAAGATCTTAAATTAGTAATAAAAGGCTCTAATATTGATTATGAGGATTTTATATTTAATTAAATATCAACATGTCAAGAAAAATACTAAAAAGCCAAGTGATGGGTATTATTGGGCCCTAGGGCCCAATAACAATATATGAAGGCCCTAGCTTGTATGGCAAGCTAGGGGTGGTCTAATTGGAAGCCACCCCCCCGGGCCAGCGCAAGGGGGAGGAGTCTCTCCTCCCGAGACTCCTCCCCTAGTGGCGCCCCTCCCCCTTCCCCCAACCTACATATACTAGAGGATTTTGGCCCTTGGAGATACACAAGTTTTGAAGCCTCCTCTAGTTCTCTAGCTCTAGTTCTAGTTTGGAGTTCGGTTCTCTTCCTCTTCCTCTAATTCTTCGGTGACGATTAGCTCTAGATGGCGAAGCAATTCCAGATCATGAAGCCCGAATGCTTGTAATCTTTAGAGAGGCCATGCTTTCGGTCTTCGGTTCGAGGATCGTTCATGAACAGTTCGAGGGACTTCAAGTACGATCTACACCAACTCTTCTTCCCCTGCAACTCAGAGTTGGTAGCGATTCGATCTAAACCACTTATTCATCATCGTAGTGTTCCTAGTGTGATCGCAGGACATATTTTTTTTCTACTATGTTCCCCAACAATCTTTTCCTTCTTCTTCTTCTTCTTCTTGCTCGGATTGGGATTTGATGTTGTCCCAACTTAACATGAAGGACCGGTTGGATCCCCCAATTCGTACTCCGTTCGGGTCAGATCTTGATTATTATTGATCATGTCCAACATGATCAACTCCTAATGGTCAAGCATTCATCAAGTCCGAAATGAACTAGCGGTATATGAAAAACATTGAACATGGCATATGCAAAATTGATCGGACAGCAGCAACAAGAACATACCGAGTCTTGCTATGTCATTCTGTTGAACAGGACGAGGGTAGCCCAGGCGCCGTCGGTGCCCGTGCTTGTCCGCACCCGAAGTAGCTGCGGTGAGTGACAGACGTCCACCGTTGACATTTGGGTGGGCGAAAAGCTCTCCAGAATTCCCCAACCGGTCGTCGGATCCTCCTGTGTCCCAACCTGGTCCGACGGTGCGGTCCTTGGGGACGAGTAGATGGATGGGGTGCGAGGTCCCGGTGTGGCGTGGGGGGAGGGGGAGCGGCTCATCCATGTCCGCATCCGCTCCCTGCAATGCCAACGCTTCCCTCTCTTGCTGCCTCCGTCGCTGATCCCTCCGGGCGACGTTCTCCGGCTTGCAGGACGAAGCCGAGGATGGGACATCGATGGACGAGGCGGACGCAACCTCTATTGCGGCGGTCGGGGACGGGCCAGACGACATCTAGTGCGACGGATCGGGACCGACAGCGAGGGCTCAGATGCGGAAAAGGTAGGAGGGGGAAGGGTTTAGTAGATTTGGTGCAATCTGTGGTGGGGTAGGCCTGTCGGGTCCAACGTGGCGGACGCACCCGGGTCTCCCCATATTAGCCCCATATTTTGGGCTAGATATGAGGGTGTGCCTATCAGCCTGGACGTCTGAGGCCCGTTTGAGGCGCTCATCTAGGTCATTTTTTTGACCGGTCACTGACCGGGCCGTCTGCCCTAGCATTTGAGGCGGGTTTGGGGCGGCCGATTGTGGATGCTCTAAGGTGGGTGTTTTACCTATACATGGTGACATGATGACTTGGTATAGTTGCGTATTAAGAAAATCAGAGTTAGGCGGGATCAACTATTTAGTATAAAGAATTGGAATAAATCATAGGAGTTCACTAAAGTATTGACAATTTATACGTTGATCCTTTTAACTTGAATTCAACGATAGTTGTTCCACACAATGTACATGCAACTATCGTATAAATTGTAATCAAAAAATAGTTAAATTGAAATTCAGAAAACTTGGAAATAAAATATTTTGGAACACAACTAAGACTATAGTTCAAAAAAAATTATAAGTATTACGTAACTTGAAGTTAAAACAAATGAGATATAATTTACTTACTTATTAACATTTGGGACAGGTCATAGAATTATTTTATAATAGAATGTGACCTGGCGTCCATGTGGCGTCTGAGTCAGCTGCCATGTTAGCCTAACATGTGGCCTGAATAAATTTTGGTAAAAAGGGTAAGTCGTGTAATACAACAGAAGTAAAGAGGATAAATGTTACACCTAAAATCATGTAACTGCTGACACTCTGCATTTATTCGGAGGTAAAAGTGGATTCTACTTGAAAAACCTAGCCCGGTACGTTTCACAGAATTTTGACAAGCCAGGTCTACTTTGCTGCTGCCAAGGTGCCCTTTGATTCGAAACGTAAATCAACCAGCTGGGTCAGGAACTGTACTGCCCACAGCCCTACACCAATGGCTGCTCAACAACTCAAGCATATGAACAGAGTCCATATGCTCAGGTACCCCGTATCCAACACCGAGAATCCTGCTTCCATGAAGCCCAAAAGGCATGCCCATAAACAAGCCACAGTGCCCCTGCTCCAATGGCCGAGACCCAAGACCTCACCTCACCTCAACTCACCCATGAGCTGTGCGTGCTCCGTTGCAAAGACAAAGGCATCGCGCTTTGCAGCATCAGATAAAAGAATTCCGTCTGCGGCTGATCGATCCCCTCTTATCCGGCATCGCGCGTCCATGCATGAGCCACGGCGACGACGGAGATTTGGTCTGTTTCTTTTTGGCCGGATGGGGACAAGTCCGCGGATCGCCGCGATGAGCTCTTTTGGCCTGTCCATCGTCCGTTTCGGTGCCGTCGCATAGCAGCCGGTCCGTTCCGCGTACCAAGAAGCGCGCGCGTGTGTGTGTTTTCCGTTCCGCCCGTGAGATAATGCCTGAATATTTCATGTCGTGCGCCCGCGTTAGGTGCCCACACCCCACTCACACCTCTCTATACTGTTTGTTTATTAGTATCAGTACGTACGAGTACGGATCAATTTCAGACCGGCCAGTTACCACTCATTACCACACGGTTCACTTCTTTGTACTAGTACTCCCTCCGTTTGGAATTACTTGTCGCAGAAATGGATGTATCTAGATGTATTTTAGTTCTAGATACATCCATATCCGAGACAAGTAATTCCGAACGGAGGGAGTATTAGTTTAGGATCATCATTTTTTACCTGTATGTGTGTTTTGAAGGGAGTCACTGGAGCAAGGCATGTGACGGTCGAATCTATGCCTTGTGATCTCTGCTCTGCTAGCTATGGTACGCAAAAGCAGGGGAGCTTTCCAGCAGCAGATTTGGCGCTGCCGTCTTTTTGAACAGCACGCCAAGAATCAGGAGGCATATCTATCTGTCTATCTTGGCATATGGGGAGCTAGTATTCCTACATAAGCCATCTATATTGTGGCTTGCTAATTACTCCCTCTGTAAACTAATATAAGAGTGTTTAGATCATTAAAATAATAATCTAAATGCTTTTATATTAGTTTACGGAGGGAGTATTAGCATGCAACTTGTCGTGCAAAGTCTGTCAAATATATCTCCGTTCCGAATCATTGATCACATCGTTCATAATAGGCATCCGATCTGCCGCATGTACGAATGTAGTGTCCCGTTGCACGATCTAGATGGTCCTCCATCCATCGACATTCCTGGTACGTGCTGGGAGTACAGTGTACTACGTAGCTAGGGTACCTGCCTCAGCTCTCCCGAGAGAGAACCAATACCTGCGCGGGTGTCGGGTGCACCGTGTCACTGTCTGCGCCAGAAACGAGGACAGGTAAACACATCAATTCCACTATATTTAGGGGGCCATCAAGTAGTTATCCTGTCGTGTGGCTGTGGTTTTAGCTGTCGAACAAGCTCCTCACTGATAGGTCATCCAGAAAAAAAACAAAAAATAACTCACCAATATAGATAAAGCAGTATATCTCAGTCAAAACTTGGGTCAGGAAACAACTTCCCTCTATCTGAACGTCTCTGCCTCAGTCAATCCGCAACACAAAAACAACAATAAATTGTTGACCTGGAAGCTGACCGCTGGTCGAGATTTCCAGCAAAGCAGAACAAGGAACACACATCGTACATGGACCTGCCCAACAATTAGAGCAAGTCAATCCATATCCATATCCATACGCCATCTGATGCATGTGTGTGCACGCGCCTTTTGGCCCTCCCAACTCAGCAGCAGCTCCTCACACTCACACGATCGCGGGCGGCACTGCACACCTGCACTGCGCTGCCACTATGGAGCGATACCGACCCCGAAATTCCGACGTGAAAGGGAAGGCCACTAGCTCAACGCCCCTTTCGGCATTCGTTGATTCACAACTCGCAAGAGAGAGCAGAGTCATGGCCGTGCTGTGCTCCGCCGCCTATAAATAATGCCCCGACCACCAACATGGCATTTACCTACGCAGCACAGCAGCAGCAGAGCAGAGCTTCGCCATTCAGCTAGAGTGGTGCTACCTACCTAACCCGGTTGACCCCTAGAAAGCATGGACGTTGAGAGCTCCGCGGCGCATGAGGTCTCCGTCGACTGGCGGGGCCGCCCCTGCGAGCCGGGCCGGCACGGCGGCATGCGCGCCGCCGTCTTCGTCCTAGGTACGTCGTGCTCCTACTTATACATCAAGTTGGCTTGTTATACGGAGGAGCGATGGAGCAATGTCCATCCAATCCATGGCGCGCGCGCGCGTGCTGACTGGTGAGGCTGATGTGCAGGCATCCAGGCGTTCGAGATCATGGCGATCGCGGCGGTGGGGAACAACCTCATCACGTACGTGTTCGGGGAGATGCACTTCCCGCTGTCGGAGGCGGCCAACGTGGTGACCAACTTCGTGGGCACCATCTTCCTCCTCTCCCTCCTCGGCGGCTTCCTCTCCGACTCCTACCTCGGCTGCTTCTGGACCATGCTCACCTTCGGCTTCGTCGAGCTATCGGTACTACTCCTGCTTCACTACCGCATATGCGTAATCTCTCTATCAATCTATGCTCACCAATGGGTGGCCTGCGCGTGTTTCATTCAAGTTCAAGACAAGAAGATGAGGAAGATGGAACGTGTGAGGGTGTTTTTCCTTTGCGACCGACCGATTGACTTGTTTTCACGTAAAGGGAGATGAACTTGGATGGGCCTGATAAAAAAAGGCTCCAATCACCATGCATGGACCCGGTTTTGGGACCAGGTTGAATTCAACGCACGCAGCATGGCTCGTAATTAGGAGTAGTTTTTGTTTTCTGAAAGCAAAGCGAGTACAACTACACACACACGCCAGTGGGAATTTGTTTGTTGTTGTTGTTGGGGCTTGCCTGAAAACAACATGTCCAAACAAAGTTGTGCTAGTGTTACTTGCCTACTTTACTTGGCACTCTCACAATCCCAGTCATTTTTTTCTTTTACCTTAAAAAACCCCATTAATGGAAATATGGAATCGAATAAAAAAAATCTATTTTCATTAAGAATATTTTTTTTAAAGAAGGAAAGCCCCCGGCCTTTGCATTAGAATGATGCATGGAGCCATTTTCATTAAGAATATAATCGGAAATACTAGTACTGTTTTGCAATGGATTTTTATTGGTAGGTGTTTTCTTTTCATCTGTCCTCAGGGCTTCATACTACTGTCAGTGCAAGCACACCTTCCGCAGCTGAAGCCGCCGCCGTGCAACATGGCGTCCATGGACGGCAGCTGCGAGCAGGCCAGGGGCTTCAAGTCCAGCATCTTCTTCGTCGCGCTCTACCTGGTGGCGCTCGGCAGCGGCTGCCTCAAGCCCAACATGATCGCGCACGGCGGCGACCAGTTCTCCGGCTCCGACAATGCCAAGAGTCTCTCCACCTACTTCAACTCCGCCTACTTCAGCTTCTGCCTCGGCGAGCTCGTCGCGCTCACAGCGCTCGTCTGGGTGCAGACGCACTCCGGGATGGACGTCGGCTTCGGCATCCCCGCCGCAGCCATGGCCGCCGGCCTCATCAGCCTGGTGTCCGGCGCGGCCTTCTACCGGAACAAACCTCCTCAGGGCAGCATCTTCACTCCTATTGCAAGGGTAACAATAATCTTCACTTCACTATAGTAATTAAGTCAGTAATAACTCAATGATTGTAAAGACGGACATGTTAATGGTCTTTCCTACAAAAAAAAATCAACTGGCTGAGTGCTTGTGTTCTGACAAACTTTGCGCGTTCAAAAAAATTGGACGAAGTTTGGACCGTTAGGTTAGTGGCAGGTTGCTGTATGACAGTATGTCAAACATCTCCTTTCTGCTAAAAAATCCTTTTCAGAAATTTCCAAGATACTGCAGCATATGCAAGAATTTTGGCCAAGACCAATGATCTGATCACATTACTATATCCCTCCCTCTAGTACTCTATGGTTAGATTAGCTATTCTTGAAATAGTAGGTAGACTTAGTTTCGTCATCATTCAGTCAGTCAGCTGTTCTTGCATTATGCTCACCTTGTCACATTCAACAGTTGTGCAATTTGGGGCCATATGATAGGTACAAGTAGTTTACATTTTTGCCTGCCGATCAGATCTAGTCAGATACACCTAGCCAGAAACGATGTGCTCTCTGCAATGCAAGTTGTGTCTGTGGTGCAGTTCTTAAAGGTTTGTCACTTATTGACTGTTAGGATGTCAGTTCTGTGCGCAGCGGTGGTTTTGGTCCTGTTGATAACGACAGAACTGACTGCGGATTATGTATGCTGAATCACGTGTGCTGATGTGCGCACTTGCATTATTCAGCATTGGTTCGAGATGACAGGCTCTCTCTGTGCAAACAATGATAAAATATTGGGCCGTGCTTTATGCTGTTTTTGTCAAACGAGGTTAACATCATTTTGACACAGAAATGTACAATTGGACTTTTTTTTTTGTTAACCAAGATACAATTGCGTGGCAATATCATTTACATCAGATTTGCAACTTGCTGTTTTCAAAAGAAAGAAAAAAACTGACGAAGTTGCTGCGAACTGCTAAATTCTGCAGGTGTTCGTCGCCGCCTTCACCAAGAGGAAGCAAATCTGCCCTACCAATACTGGCAACGCCGGAGTTGGCGAGCCGGCACGCCTCGCCGGCAGCTTCCGCCACGGCAACAAATTCAGGTGGAGCGCCGCATCCATCGTTCTGGTGACCAGATTGCTCTGAGTTGTCGTTCTGCGGCCTGACTGACATGCTGTGAAACAACGTACGCAGGTTCTTGGACAAGGCGTGCGTCAGGGACGCGGCGCAGCAGCAGGGGGGCAACACGAAGCCGGAGAGCCCATGGCGGCTGTGCACGGTGTCCGAGGTGCAGCAGGCCAAGACCCTCCTCGCCGTGACGCCCATCTTCGCCTGCACCATCGTGTTCAACACCGTGCTGGCGCAGCTGCAGACCTTCTCGGTGCAGCAGGGCAGCGCCATGGACACCGTCCTCGGGGGCGCCTTCCGCGTCCCGCCGGCGTCGCTGCAGGCCATCCCCTACGCCATGCTCCTCCTGCTCGTCCCGGCGTACGAGCTCCTCCTCGTCCCGTTCATGAAGAGGCTCACCGGGACGCGCTCCGGGATCACCCCGCTGCAGCGCATCGGGGTCGGCCTCGGCACCGTGGCCTTCTCCATGGTCGCCGCCGCCACCGTCGAGCGCCGGCGCCGCGACCTGTCGGCGTCCGGGGGGCGGATGTCCGTGCTGTGGATCGTGCCGCAGTTCCTCGTGTTCGGGGTGTCGGAGATGTTCACCGCCGTGGGGCTCATCGAGTTCTTCTACAAGCAGGCCTGCGCCGGCATGCAGTCCTTCCTCACCGCGCTCACCTACTGCTCCTACGCCTTCGGCTTCTACCTCAGCTCCGTGCTGGTGACCACGGTGAACAGGGTCACGGCGAGGCACGGCGGCGCCGGCGGCTGGCTCGGCGACAACGACCTCGACAAGGACAGGCTGGACCTCTTCTACTGGATGCTCGCTGCGCTCAGCGTGCTCAACTTCTTCTGCTACCTGGTATGTGCAAGGTGGTACAACTCTGGTGCCGATGGCTCTGATGCTGCCTCGGCTCAGATTGCAGCAGAGGGTGATGCCAAGGAGATCAGCTGAACACCTACTACATGGAGACTGAACCTGTATATGCGTATAGATATATGTAGAAATGCATGAAAAGTAGTGACGGGGAAAGAAGTGCTAGGTTAAGAAGAAGGTTTCCTTTGATAAGGAATAGAAAGTACATTAGCATGGCTAAGAAAGTACTTTAGCATATGTATGCTAGTTCTACTACCACAAAGCATAGTCTTCAGTAAAAACTTATTTCAACATAGCGAATGAAGCAACAGATAGCACACTAGCACAAACCTCACTTGGCATGAAACAAGAATCAACCAAATTTCAGAACACATAATGCATGCAAGATCTACATATCATAGCCAAGCATACAGAATTCAATCTAAACTCAAAACAAAATCTTGTTCAGGTCTTTCACGATGCTCGATAAGTAGTACTACTAGCAGTTACGGAGTTTCCAGATAGCGAAGCATACAGAATTCATACATGCTGCAAATTTTGTCCAACAGTCCAAGGACACCATCTTACAGAATGATGCATTTGCTGCTAGATTTGTTGGCCTCTTCTTCAGCCTTCTTCAGGCTATCCTTCAGTGCATGAATCTCTTCTCTCAAGCTGTTCTCTACGGCTTGCCTTTCTTTCTGCTCTTCGTGCAGCTGGGTTTCCAGCCTTGCAATTGTACTGTTTAACTTTTCCTCCACCTATAAAGACAGGTTCCAAACCGTATTTAATCTATTAAATTATTAAAACAATAAGAAAAGTATACTTCTCAGTTGATTTTGTTAATTATAATATATTTAAAAGTAAACGTAGGTGATCATAGATGTTTGTATCCAATACTGTGACATACTATTAAGCTACAAATCGGCCGGACATGACATCAATTACATCAGAAAACAGTGAGAGTCCAATTGGTCTTTTCTTTTTTTCCTCACTCTAGTTCAAAAAAGAGCGTATTTTCATCAGTTTTTTTATTGTCTATGGCCAAATATGGTTTCTTGAAATCCCTAGGATACACAACTTCATGTCCAATTGTTTGATGACTTTCATTCATACTGCATCAAAACATATGAGCTTTATATAAATAGATTCATTTTACAATTTATAGAGACGCAAATATATATATATATATATATATATATTATATCTATACTATATAGTGTACCAGTTTTGAAAGTTTGATTTCTTGCATCAAAATGCATTCCTGGCCGTTCATTGGGCTCCATCCGACGGCTTATAATGCAGGGATTCGCCGCTACAGTAGCATCAGTGTTGTCTGCGTCACTCTAGAAGCATCTAGGAGTATGTGTTAGCACGGAGTAGCGACCCCACTGCATGTCAGTTCTTTGGAGCTAACAAAGTCACCCCATGCCATAGTCGAATCGCCTGGAGCAGTGCAAATTGTTTTACTACAGATGCCCGCAGAGCTACGTGGCACGTGTGGTTGCAGACACAAGTGAGATCTGTACCACTAAGTCTGACAGGAGGTAACTTAAAAAAAAGTCTGACAGGAGGTGAAGAATAAGAATAAAAAATTAAAAGGTAAACAAAACAAAACAGTGCATAGCGCACATATGAACCCGTCTCACGTGCAATTCTGGGTGGAAAGTTACAGTAAAACATAGCCATAGGTAGAGGAGGCACTACCTGAACCTAGGTACGTACATACATATGAACCTGTTTTTAAAAAATGGATTTTGAACGTGCGTTAAAATGTGAAAAAATACCAAATAAAATTTCACGCATACATCTTCGCAATATATATGCGCGATACAAAGTTTTACGAAAAAATGTCTTTTTATTTTACCTCCGCATAAAAGACAAATTTCAGTGCTTCTAAGTAACATTTTACGACACGTTGTTTTGTCTTTTTTGCATATGCAAAAAAAATGTTTTTCCGTGAAAGTTTCTGTGCAGAGATAGAACATGGAGATGTGCGCGTGCAGCTTTTTTAATTTTTTTTGAGGATTTAGAAATGTGTTTCCAAGGTGAGTTCATATATACCCTGGTTCATTTATATATTTTCCGCAATTGGTACCCTAATTTTTTTGCAAATTACATATTCATGTGATAGTTACTGTCGTAAGAACGTGACAAGCTTTCTTATGCTAATTCCTATTATTTTCTTTATGCTTCCATACATGCACAATGGTCATTTGTCTTGAATCATTTCTCCAGGCATTTTTATGACTTATTTTTACCGAAATCACTTAGCAACGTAAAGACGCGCATTGCGCGTGCACGCATACTAGTCCTATATAGTGTAGCAGTGTGACCTATGATAGGTACACCCAAAACTGTCCCCAGAATATCCTACATGACTTGCATGCCATTGATTTACAGCATCGGACGGTGTTAAATGGGCGAAACCCTAACGAATGCTACTGTACAACCGCGAATCCCTGCATTCCTGGCCGTAGATCGGTCAAATCGGACAGCTACCATTCCCCGTGTGCATGTGTGGTGGACAGGTTCTGGACATTTCACTCGACGCATGTGTGGTGCATAGGCTAGGCTATAGTGGCTGCCTGCACAGTGCACACATGATGGTGACGGCCTGAACAGTGCACAGTGCACAGCGAAAGAGAGATGCACACATACCGGTGCAGAAGAAGCAGTGGGAATATTTTTTAATTTTTTAGTTGGGGGATAGGTTCAGAGAGATGTACTCCCCCGACATAGCCAATTAAAATGAAGTACTCCCTCCGGTCCTTTTTACTCTATATATAAGGATTATCTGAAGTCAAACTTCATAAAGCTTAAACATATTTATATGAAAAAATATTAACATTTATAATGCTAAATTTATACGATATGAAAAGTAAAGTCATGACGCATCTAATGTTGTTGATTTCACATTCTAAATGTTTGTATTTTTTTCTATAAACTTGGTCAAAGTTTACGAGGTTTGACTTCAGATAAATCTTATATGCGAACTAAAAAGAACGGAAGGGAGTACAATAAAGTAATGCTGTTGCAAGGGAGAGCTTTGGCGTTAAAAAACAGTTTTACTTATAATAAAGACGACGGTTGGGGTTGTGAAGGTTAATTTTCATCTAACATTATTTATGAACACTTTTTTATAGAAATAACAACTAATTGACAATAATAATGTAACAACTCATGTGTGAATTTAAGTACATGGAAGAACACAATGGATTATATTATTTTTGCAAATATATTATTATTTTTACAAACTCATGTATAAATTTCATGGTTGATGTATTAATTAAGGAATATATAATTGCTAGGTTAATTATGAAATCCGGGAAAGAACTGTACAAATGCCCAAAAAGGTATTCATGACATTTTTGTTTTAAAAAAATAAAGGCTTTGCCTAATGCATTGTTGCATTTTTGTGATCTGATGTGAAGAATCAAAAAGCTTCCATGAGTTCCCACTAAAAAGTAGAAACCCCTTTTAAAAATTACATCATGAATTTATCATAACATTGGTGCTTTAGTTGTAATTCTAATGGTTTAGTGTTTTCTATTACATAATAATCTGACGTGCAAAGCACATGCAAATTACTAGCATATGTGTGTGTGTGTGTGTGTGTGTGTGTGTGTGTGTGTATGTGTGTGTGTGTAGATATAATCACTGCCATGGAACAAATACAGTATTCTGCAAAACTTCAACAGGAAACATTATCACATTTACATGGTGAACTCAAATTATATATTAGAAAACCCTTACCATCTTGCTTATCTGTTTAAGGTAGTCATCATATATCTCTTTATTTGATATGGATACTGGATGCATTTCCTGCAACGAGAACAAAAAACACTGATGTGAAAACTGAAAAATCAGTCAAAGATAATACTACTCAACATTGAATTACCTTAATCTGAGTGAACATCTGGTTGCAGAACGGTCTGCCATGATTTCTTGATATGACAAAATCCACCGCACGGAACAATTTTTTGAGCTGATACTCGCGCTGCTGCATATCACTGGTGTTATTGTCAAAGAGAACAACTCTGTCTGCAAATAGGTCCACCATGTCCTGTAAAAACGAGCATTCAAGTGTAAGCGACATGCAAACAGATTGGACTCAAGGATATCATGAAATGCAGTCAAAATTAAAGCTCTTTGCGAGTGATCGACAGACATGAAATTAACCTGGAGATATGCTGGGGCACTGTCAGTTAACTTTTTCTTCCAACGGCTTTCGCCCCCTACTACATCTCCATGTGTGAAAACTAATATCATGTGATCAAGGACTTCATTGCCAAAGAGCAGTTTGATTGACTCAATTGCCTTCTCATCTTCACAAGAAAACCGAGACTGAGCTGAAAAGACCATAAGCATAGCATCGAAGCCATCTTTGGCCATGTCCATGCACTTGGCTATCTCTTTCTGAACATCTTCAGCTGTACTATCCATGTCGAATAGGCCTATTCAGAAAAGAACATGATAGTTCAATGAATTGCCAGTGCATGCAGATTTTGCAAACATGGAAGAACAAAACAAGCAAGGAACTCTCTTCTCGAAACAGGCTTTCGCCCCATTTTATATATAAAGCAACATCGGAAGAAGTACACGGCCGAACGATACAAGGTGGTGAGGTAACCCTCTTACAGAGCCGATCCTGTGATAAACGACACACACAATACGCACGCGACTACGCTACCAACAAAGAACACCGGGAGAACTAAACACACTCCACGCTACGACCTAGCACATCTAAACTCCACGACAACGTCCCAAGAGGGAAAACGACGCATAGCGTCGCCGTTGCCGAGTCCACACGGGACAAAGGTCATGAAAGAAATGAACACATACAGTAACAGTAATGACAGAAAAGGATCATTGTTGTATCAGTGCTGTTAAGTCCACTAGGAAAAAGCATATTCACATTTTACAAGTGGGATAAGTATATTTTTCGACCTTCAACTCTTTCAAAAGTATAGCAATAGTCTCTCGACTCCGAAACCAGCAAAACTTAGTCCTCCAACTTTCAAAACCGGATAAGTTTAGTCCCTCAACTTTCAAAACCGGATAAGTTTAATCCCGCATCTTGCTTAGGGTGATTTTCTGCTGACGCGGTGTGGTTTTTGACTCGGACACGTGCACGAAAGGTGCTCGGTATAATGCTCAGCGAGCGGCAGTGCGTGTCGACGGCGCCCGGCCGGGGGTGCACCCGGGGGGCGCCTGCAGCCAGCGTGGTGCGGCTCAGTGCGCGTCGGCCCGGGCGGTCCATGGGCGGTCCATGGTGAGGCTGATGAACGATGGCCTGTGTAGGATGCCCTTAGTCTGCTAGAGTGCTGAAGGCAGGGTCAACTGCGTGAAGCTCCCAAAGCTGCTCTTTTACTCCTGTCGCTGCCACCGCTGGTGGCTCAAGTCTGCCCGCTCGCGCGGGATCCTCATAAAAACAAGGTCTGCACTTACGGACTTACCGTTCTTCAATTCATGTTGTGGTTGGGCTTGATATGGCCGTAGCTAGGATGGATGGAGGGGCACCACGCGAGCTCCTGCAATGAGCCGGTGCACCAGGGCGCGGCCATGGGTCTCCTGTGAGGCAGGCGTGCTCCAGGAAGGAGCGCGAGCTGCGCTCGACATGTGCGCGAGATAGAGGTGCTTGGCCCGCTTTCCATGCGTGCGGCGGCTAGTCGATGTTTCCTGACAGAACACGAAGTGCAAAGAAGCTGCTGGATTGATTCTAGCCGCCGGCAAAACACGCAGGTACTCCCTCCGTTCCAAAATAGATGACCCACACTTTGTACTAGTACTAGTTAGTACAAAGTGTGGGTCATCTATTTTGGAACGGAGGGAGTACACAATGAACATGCTGATCCGATCTCGCCCAGAATACATACGCACACGATGTGTTGCTCCCTGGACTGCATCTTACACGCCGCTGCATACGATCGGATGCATGGCCAATGCCGTCAGCGGAGGTGCCCGCAAAGGGCTTGTCCGAGCTTGCCACCTCGAGCTCCTCCTCCTGCTCAGGTTTCCTGTCCAGAAGGTCAGCGGCGTCGCGTCGGGCGCAGGCTGCTGCTCGACGGCCCGTGCAACAGGGAGGCCAAATCACTCGTCTGCCAACGCCACGCCCTGGGTCGCCAAGCTCCTCTGGCCGCTCGAGCGCTTTATCTCCGCCGCATGACCATCATGGACGACGCTGCCCGACACTGTGTTTTGAAAAAAATGACATGAACTGTGACGTGGCGGTCAAACTAGGTGACGTGTCAAGTTTTTGGTCAAAACCATGTCCACATCAGATGGAAACCACGAGCGGTATGAGGGACTAAACTAATCTGGTTTGAAAAGTTGAGGGACTAAAGTTTGCCGGTTTTGAATTCAGGGACTATTTTTATACTTTCGAAAGAGTTTAGGGACAAAAAATATACTTCTCCCTTTACAAGTAAGACACAGCACCTGGTACTCCTAATCATTTTAACTTGATAGAGGAAATTGCTTGGTATATGCAAACCTATACCTGTGATGTTTGTGGTACAGCTACTGGACTCTTGCCCCTTAATTTGAGACTTCTTCTACAAAATTTCTGCTTACTAGCTCTTCAGCACTAACTACTACTAATAACGTTTTTTTTGTTTAACTACCATAGGAAATGCTCCACAGCATATCTACATTCAACAAACTCAGGAAATGTTCCACTGCATGATCACAAAAGGATTGTAGCTGCAAATCGCTACAGGTCAACCGATCAAACATCAGTGTTTGCAACCATTTTTCAGATCATACATCAGTCCTTTCAGGAATTGATTAATGAAAACATATGGATTTCCACGGTAACTATGGG
This sequence comes from Triticum urartu, assembly GCF_003073215.2. Lineage (NCBI taxonomy): Eukaryota > Viridiplantae > Streptophyta > Magnoliopsida > Poales > Poaceae > Triticum > Triticum urartu. The sequence goes on along the minus strand of NW_024116099.1, from coordinate 785 downwards.
CGTCTTGTGCTCAGATTGACTGAGAGTGCTTACCCGGAGTGTCTATGACATTCACGGTACGGGTCGCACAGCCATCGTGGAACTCCCTGCTTCTCTTCTGACAAGTTTCAGTGACAGCTCTATAAGAGTCCTTCGATTCAAATGCGTCGTCTCCAAGTATGCAATTTGCGGTTGCGCTCTTGCCGGAACCAACTTTCCCGACCAGAGCAAGACTAACATCGGCAAGGCGGGGAGGGCAGGGCAGCACCGCCCAGTCGCTGTAGCCGTCGCCGTCACTGCCCCCGCCGCCCATTGACGAAATCGAGGAATGGCCGCGGATCTGCAAGTAAAAGGCCTCCACCCATCATCACCAACCAAAATCTCAACTCGTAGGATAGGAACGAGATGGAAATGCGTGTGCGGAAGCAAAGAAAAATGTACAACCAAGTCATATAGCGAAGAAAAAGAGGGGACGAACAAGAGAATCACTTACGGCAGCAGGCGGAAACCTCACCAAACCCTTGCTCCTTGGGTAAGACTTGAGACGGCGCAAGCAATGGATGAGTGGAGGGCATAAATAGGAGAGAGAGAGAGAGAGAGTTCACTGCCCCGGAAGTTGAAGAATAAACTGAAGCGGCGCCAGCGAAAACCCAAATGCATCGGGAGTCTCTGCTTTTCTTTTGAGCTGCCGCTTCGTGTTCCGCCCGAATTTGTGTTTCACCTATGGGTACTCCCGTAGCTCCAAGAACTCTTGGCCCCGCGTCGCTCCCCCGCGGGCGACCCGAACGCCCCCAACCTAGCCGCCA
>NW_024116098.1:0-11221 GCF_003073215.2 Triticum urartu | reverse complement strand
TCTCTATATATATATATATATATATATATATATATATATATAGATATCTCTCTCTGGCCGCGCCGTTCGCGCAGGTGCACAGGGCACGTACACTTTTTCCCCGGCAGCAGCATGCAAGGTTTGGATGGTCGTGATCCGTGCATATCAGTTCCTCGGCGACCACGTCTTTCTCTTCCCTCCCAGATGCCCTCTCTCTCTCCCTCTAGTGGTCTCGTCTTACCAAAATTGCAATTTCATGCTGGCACCTTGTATTTCAACTTTGAAACGCGCTCATGTTTTCAATCATAGAGGCTCCGATTGTTTGACTGCTTATATCTATGTGACCGTTGCACCCACCGGAGCACGCAGAGACCAAGCAGTACCGTCTTCACAGCAACACCACCGGGCAGCACCCAACGGTGCCCTCATCAAAGCATCGTGTTGTCACCTACACCAGACAAGTTGGTCGTTTGGGTCGCCCCCCCTCGCAGGCGGTTGCAGCACCCAACATCGAGTGGGCATCGTCTCAATGTTGTCAGTTGCAGCGCCGGTAGTTTTCGTCTCCAGCAACGGTGGTTGCCGGTTCTAGCACCCAACACGTCGATAATCATCATCTCCATAGCACAACCTTCCGGACACAAGGCGACACCACAGCATCAGCCGACAACGATCGCAACACTGCCATCGATCGTCAAAGCACCACCATGACCAGCCTGCAACAACTCGCCATCCCTCACCAATAGCTAAACGTTGTCCTCGCATCACCCCGTGTTATCGCAATAACAACACAAGCGCCCCCTTGCAGCGCCGCACAGTGAGCTTGCAACCCCTTCCCCTCCCCCCTCCCTAAGAGCATCTACGGACGGGCGCCACAAACCGGCCTCAAACACCCGAACGGCCCGTCCGGTCACGAAAATCTGACCCAACCGGGTGCCCCAAACTGGCCTCAAACACCCGGACGGCACGTAGATCACCACGTACGCTATGCTCATGCCGGAGCGCCGGAGGCAGATCACGGAGGAGATCGAGGCAAGGCGCGACACCCGCATCGCTGCCGGGCTGCCTCCGGACTCCCCGGAGCCGGAGGAGGAGGAGGGGGAGGAGGGAGAGCAGCTAAAGTAGCCGATGAAGGTGGCGGATCCGTATGGGGATGAGGCGGAGCAGCCTGCTCCGGGGTACAACGTGGCGGAGGCGGAGGCAGAGTTCGCCGTCGCCCGAGCCGCGGAGATGGCGGGGTAGCAGACCATCCTGGAATCCATCCAGGATGAGGCCTATGTGGAGGCCAACCGGCAGTTCCTTCGGCAGGAGCACGCGGCGTCCGACGTGTTCTTCGCCAAATTCAACGCGGAGATAGAGGAGGAGGAGGCCGGAGCGGCGGAGCTGCAGCTGCCGCCCATGTACCCGGCGTCGGACACGGAGATAGTCGACATTTCCGACGAGGAGTAGTTAGGTGATCTACATAGTATGTAGTTTTTTTTTCTTTTGCATGCATCTGTATGAATTTAAAAATCTAGTATGAGATGTCTAGATGCAGTTGTGCTAATTTCAAGACCGGCCCTGAGGGAGGTAGAGGCGGCGGCTGCCCCGGGCCCTCAGGACGAAGGGGCCCCCGATGGCCTGGTTCCCCAAACGTGCGTAGCCCATATAACCAATCGATAGATTCTCATATAACAAGAAAAAGATGTTAGATCGATTAATACCCCTCCTTTGTGGGGATCGTATAGAAAATATTGATTTTCTGCGACGAATTAGTGGTAAAGTATGCAAAATATTGATTACTTCCCGGCTTGACGCAACCGTAGTCTTCTCGGCTTTTATTCCTTCTCTTCCCCAATAGGCAACAAATCAGTCATTGCCCCGCCGGCGTCATCTAATTGTGATTTTTTGCTACTGGGTGCGATTAGGGGAAGAAGGTATTGCGATTTTCCAGATTCCATTAACCTCTTCTTCAGGCAAATCTCCTCTTTTTATATTCTTGTTAGATCATTCATTTGTTCGTGAAGATCATTCTTTATTCCCTCTTACGTATCTCTTTCTCACAGTCCGATTTATTGATTTGTTGGGATTAGAAAAGAGGAACTCAGATGTTTGTTCATGATTTATAAGCAGAAGCTAAATCTTGCAGTTTCTGATTTTCTAGCCATCCAGGTACCTTGTTCTAGCTTTTTTCATTTGATTAGCAGTCTTTTAGTTTTTCGCTTCATACATTTGTGTGCTAATTAGCAAGATTGCTACTATGTATCTGGTAAGGACAAAAAACATGCATTGTGTTAATTGAGTTCCCGAAAGTAGCTACTGTATTGAATTTTTTTATAAACAGGCATAAGTAGTTCTACTACTGGGAATTCAAACGAATTAGCTTAAGATACTGTTGAAGAACAATCTAGCAAAAAATTATAGGATGAACTAATAATACAAAATAAAAGGTGCCAATTGGCAAGATTGACAACTTTTACTATGAATAATTATGACCCTTGTGTTTTATAGTTGAGATGACAATGCAACAGAAGTTATAGTGTACTGGGTATAAATTTGCAGTTGAAATATGAAAAGAAAATACTCAAATGTTTATGTTGTTTTAGGGCCCCATTATGTTATCTTGCCCCGGGCCCTCGAAATCTCGTCACCGGCCCTGGCTAATTTGAGGCGTGTCCGGTCACTCGGGCGCGTCCATGGGCATTTGACAGGTCATATTTGTCATACACGGCTATAGATGCTCTAAGCCCTAGTTTGGAGTGGAGGGAGCTCGCTTGAGGGGACTGGCGTGTGGCGAGGACGCAAGTGACAGAGAGAGACTTTTGAGGGGAGCGACTTTCCTCGAGAATGAGAAAGATGTGTAGACATGTGGCATTAGGTGAGGATAAGATCGTTGTTGTGGATATTACCCTAACAATAGAGTAGGGGTGTGTATGAAGCGTACAACTACCCATGTGCAAATGGAAGTACACAAGAATGTATACAAGTTAATGCTCTCTGCGGCGGAGGCAATACCTTACTTCCAGTCTGTGGTGTTATTCTCTTGAGTAAAGTGTGATTATAAATATTTCAAACCCCCAACCCAACACTCTTGGCAGGCTTATATACAATACGCCACGCGGGAAAATATCAGGTGCTACTAACACTTAGATGCCCCCGTGATACTAATTCAAAAAATTTAAATTTAAATGTTTCACAAAATTAAAAAAACTCATGGATGTTCACAACATAATTCAGATCCAAATTCGATTTCATATACACATTGAGAAACAAAAAAGACAAATCTGATGTGAATAGTGTACCTTTTGTTACGCTATTCATGTTTTTGTCTTTATTGACACTATTTATGCTGAATTTGTCTTTTTCTCTCATTGTGTATATCGAATTTGGATCTAAATTCTTTAGCGTTTGTACACACATGTGTTGTGAACATTCATGATTTTTTTTTGATTTTTTAAAAATAAATTTAATTTTTTTAAAATAGTCTCATGGGAGCATCCAAGGGCTGGTATCACCTAATATACGAGAGCTACGACGGCTGGACATAAATGGTAAGTATAACGGCATATTGAATACTGATAGTTTCATGTCCTTTACAAGGGATAATGCACTGGTGAAGCGGTGTCCTAAGACGACACGTGTATTGAAGACCATTCGATCAAATTATATGCGATGCATGAATCACAAACGATATGGAAACAAAATCGCCTCCAATTTGCTTTCATTTGGATGAGGATGGCGGTCATTATTTCATTAAATGTAAGAAGGTAAAAGAGGTGTGGAGAAAAGCTCAGTTGGAGCATGTGAGACTGTGGATACTACCTTGTCGATTGTCCGCTACAAACGTTTTTTGCTAGAACCAGTCGACTGTCCGCTACGAATGTCGGCGCGGCAGAAGCTGCAACCAGGGTGGAATAATGCTACAACCAGCACATACATTTGCAACAAGCGGCATTTCTTTTGCAGGAATTAGTCAAGTGTCGGCTCTAGAAAAGCCTCAAGCCGGCATGGGAAAAAAGCTTCCACCCGGGAGAAAATGCTTGAACCGTTTGTGGAAAAAGCTTCAACCAGCTGTGGAAAAGCGCCATCTGCCTAGGGGAAAATCTTCAGAGCGGCATGAGGAAAAATCTTCCACCACAGGAAAAAAGCTTCAATGGTGAAAAAAGTTTCAAGCGGCGGTGGAAAAGCTTCAACCAGCGGAAGGAAAAGATTCAAGCAGCAATGACGAAAGAACTTCCACATGTGAAAAAAATTTCAACCGAAGGAACACCGATGGTACGAGCGGACGATGAAGAAAACTGCGGCCAGCAACAGGGTGGTTCTGCGACGGACGTGCTATGGCGACGACGGGGCTAGGTGCTGCAACGTGACAAGGTGCCGGTCGTCTTTGCTTTATTTTTGCTACGTGGGGTGGTGGCGTCCTGTTGGAGCCGGGCGACGACCGGCGACAAGGCGGGGGCGATCAACTGCGATCTGGCGGGGGGTGAGGTGTGACCTGCTGCGAGAAACGATTCTTAGAGAGGGACGATTTTCGGATCTCACGGTGGTGGAAGACGAAGATGACGAGGGGCGTGGGCCAGCTAGTAAACCGGTCAGTGGGAGCACTAATTATATCACTGTGGTGCGACCGGCCCAAATTTGATCCGGCGCCTATATATGATGAGTGGCCCTTTATAAAAGATATTGTTGCTGGCGATTTGTCCAAGCCTGTTATGTAATGGAAGCATTGTGTTCCTTCAAAAAAATGGGGACCAAATGAAAATCAGACGTCCACGCAAAAATAAAGCTCAGCCAGCCCGTCGGGTGTGGACGACCACGTTCCCTTCCGGGTCAGTATCTACAGTCAACGAATCCCCTTCTTTGGCCTCCCCAGCGAGCATCATGTCCACGAGCTTATCCTGCAACAGCCTGCCGATGGCCCTCCCTAGCGGCCGCGCGCCATTTCTGCGGTCGTAGCCTTCCTCGACAACGAGCTCCTTGAATCTCTCAGTTATCCGCAGCTCGATCCCCTTCTCCCTCATCCGGCGGACGATCTCCTCCAGCATGATGGAGGCAATTTCCTTCATTTCGGGCTTGGTGAGCTGCCGGAAGACGATCACCTCGTCCAGCCGGTTCAGGAACTCGAGCGGGAAGCCATGCTTCTCCTTCATGTCCTTCTGGACCATCAAGCTCGTGATCTGCTCGTCGCCGTCCAAGAGGCTGCTGCCGACATTGGACGTCATGACGATGATCGTGTTCCTGAAGTCCACCGTCCTCCCCTTGCCATCCGTCAGCCTGCCGTCCTCCAACACCTGCAGCAATAAGTTGTACACGTCCTTGTGCGCCTTCTCTATCTCATCAAACAGCACCACCGTGTACGGCCTCCGGCGCACCGCCTCGGTCAGCTGTCCGCCCTCCTCGTACCCGACATAGCCTGGGGACGCTCCGACCAGCTTCGCGACCGCGTGCTGCTCGCTGAACTCGCTCATGTCGAGCCGGACCATGGCCTCCTCCGAGCCGTAGTAGCAGGCCGCGAGCTCCTTGACGAGCTTCGTCTTGCCGACGCCCGTCGGACCGGCGAATACGAAGCTGGCGATCGGCCGGCTGGGGTCCCCAAGGCCGGCACGCGAGCGGCGGAAGGCGCGGCTCACGGCCTTGACGGCCTCGTCCTGGCCGATGACGCGCCGGTGCAGGGTCTCCTCCATCTTAGTCAGCCAGGCCGACTCGTCCGCTGAGACCTTCTCCACGGGGACGCCTGTCCATGAGGAGACGATGCGCTGGACGTCCGCCTCTGTGACCGTCGGCTCGGCAGACTTGATCTGGGACGTCAGCTCCAGCTCTTTCATGTGAAGCTGTTCCGCCTATAATCACATAGCATTCGAACGAATAATTTCAATGAAACGTGCAACTATAATTGACTGATTAACTTTTAGGATCATATACATAAGAATAATAATAAAGAAATTACAGGTTGACTGATTGATTCGAAGAGAAGACGATTACTGAAGTGTGGTGGGTTTGGGAAATTTCTAGATAACTCTTTTCCTCTCTAGTCTGTACAATACATATACTGGTTTACATGGATGCAGCCCGGCCGACTCGTCCGCGGAGACCCTCTCCACGGGGATGCCCGTCGACGAGGAGACGACGCGCTGGATGTCCGCCTCGGTGACCGTCGGCACGGCAGACGTGATCTTGGACGTGAGCTCCAGCTCTTCCATGCGAAGCTCTTTCGCCTGTAATCACATAGCATCATAATGGAAATTTTAAACGAAATGCGAAATCGTACTTGACTAATTTTCGATTCTATTACCAGCTCGAAATTCTGGCAACGGACGGCGTCGTCCCTCCGTTTGATGATTTCCTCACGCTTCTTGCAAAGATCTTTGACTTCCTCAGGTAACTGTCAGTGTCAGTACAGTTCTAAATTCAGATTCTCGGATCATGAAAACTAAACTGCGTGCAGGTTTACACTTAGGTCCATCATATGTAATGAGAGAAAATGTTCACCTTGCCATGCCGTAGCCTGACTTGAGATCCCGCCTCATCAATCAAGTCGATGGCTTTATCCGGGAGGAAACGATTACTGCAAACAAAAGATGGTGTTAAAAAAAGACCAAAAGGAACCGAAATATACTGAAACCATTAGAGAGAGGAACATTTGGTGGAATTCAGAAACCTGATGTATCGGTGCGAGAGCCGAGCAGCGGCGATCAGCGCTTCCATGGAATATTTGACCTTGTGGTGGTCCTCGTACCCCTCCTGGAGCCCTTTGAGAATTCCTATGGCTTCATCAACCGTGGGCTCTAGAACTTTCACCGGCTGGAAGCGCCTCTCCAGTGCAGGGTCTTTCTCAATGTGCTTCGCGTATTCGTCGAATGTGGTGGCTCCGATGCACTGACAACCAAAGTTCCGGCGATCGATTTTGCGAAGAAAAATGATCAAGATGCTCGCATTTCATTTACTGACGATGCTGGTGCGACCAATCGACCAACTATGCACAACATTCTAGGCGTACCTGAATTTCACCTCTTGCCAATGCTGGCTTCAGTATATTGGCAGCGTCGATAGCACCTTCTGCTGCTCCTGCTCCTACCAGAGTGTGAACTTCATCGAGGAACAGTATTACCTCGCCGTTCTGTTTGATTTCTTCCATCAGGTTCTTCAGCCTTTCTTCGAACTCTCCACGGTATTTGGTACCAGCAACCAGAAGCCCCATATCAAGGCTGATAACCTGACATGATATAGACTACTATATTTATAACAAGAGCAGCTAACTAATTGTTCATCTCACACCAAACGTGCAGGACTGCTAAAGCTACAGAAATTCAAGATCAGAACATTTTTTGTACGAGACAGGTCAAAATTTTAGTCAAAAAAGAAGAGATGTCATCGGAGCCAGCACGAACCGTTTTCCCTTGAATTGTTTCAGGCACATCCCCGGCAACGATGCGTAGAGCAAGCCCTTCGACTATCACCGTTTTCCCAACACCAGGCTCTCCAATCAGGCAGGGATTCTTCTTCTTCATTTTGCCCAAGATTTGCGTGACACTCTCGATCTCCTTTTCCCTTCCGACAACAGGTGCTAACTTCCCCTGTAGAAAAATGGCATGTCTTCTCTTTCAACATTCTCATTTGTGTTGAAATTAATTTGCAATGCACAGTCAGTCTAGTATAGTACCTCCTGTGCTAATTTTGTAAGATTCGTTCCATACTCCTCGAGTGTCGGCATCTTAGCTTCACTGCTTCCTGCCACAACACGAGCACCAACCGCTTGACCACGTGTGGCTTGAAAAATCCTTCGGAAGATCTGCGATGCAAGACAAATTTACGAAGCATGAACTCACAACTAGACATACATAAGCAGGATTCTAAAATCTAAATGAACTTTATTTACCTCATCAAGCGCATAGCCCACGGCAACTATAACAATGGTGTGTGCGACGATACGTGCTACGTTTGCAAGGTTGTGCTGGCCTAAAAAAAGTTGTGCCTCCTCTTGTGCGAGAGCCATGACATCTAACGCGTGCTCAGTGAAACCCTCAAGCATTGCTCTGGTGACGAAACAATCATCCTTTTTCCCTCTCGACGATGAAATCCTCAAACCTTGCTCTGTTGATCTGAAGCCGAGGCCAGGAGTAACCGCAGGAGCGTGTGCTGCTCTTAGACCCGACACCTTAGCATTGCGGCGTTGAGCCATCGAAACCACCGAGGGACGCCTCCTGGTTATTTGGGGTGATCGAAGAGAAGGTGGCCCAAGCAAGGTCGTTCCTGCCACCACTGCAAGTGCAGCTCCATAGCCTGTGGATTGCAGATAATTAGATCAAGACAAGCAACGTTCAGATACTTCCTTAGAAAAATTCAATATAGTTCATGCATTCTGATGATCAGATCACATCGAGACACCGTTTTTTTTTTAATGCAGAATCCTGGAAAGTTTTCTTCTATTTTGAGAAGAAAGGTTTCCGGAAAAAAGTACTAAACTGTGTAGTATTTTGAAACATGGCAAACTTATAGTTCAACTTTGTTCAGCTAGGCTTACACATATTTTCACGTAAACAACATTTGCTCCCTCTGTTCACTTTTATAAGACTTGTAGACATTCCAGACAGCGTGCAAAACAGCTCAATTTCAGCTGTCTGAAACGACTTATAAAACAGAACAGAGGGAGTATCATTATTAAGAGGACAGATGAAACTCTTTATTTAAATATAGCATACAGATGCAAACACCAGCCCTGTTTGGATTGAATGTAATTTTTGTGTGCTCCCCGTTATGTAGAGCTCAATGTACCAACATGCACTAGTATATATCAATTTCTTACCAAATCATAAACTGGTTTAAATTTCCGCTTGACCTGTCGTCTGTTACTTAAATTTCCATTTGAAGCAACGACACGAAAACACGATCCCTAAAGTCCGCTACTCCTCAAACATACACTAAAATTGGTGGCACAAAAGAAGTTATCAGGCATGATGCAAGTATGATGAAAAATGACTAGAGGCTACTAGCTTATGCAACGAGCATATTCGTGCGAGGAGGACCTGCAATCCGCATCGCGTTGAGAGAAGGGCTGGCCGAGACTTGGGCCAGTTGAGGCTTGAGCAGAGGGGCGTAGCACTGGCTCTGCAGGGCCATTATTTCGTGTATATTTAGAGAACCTGTCAATGCAAGATAATAGGATCAACTAGTCATAAAGCAGTGCTTCCACACGTTCTATATGATGATATTACAAGATGTTCTAACACTTATCAATCAATCAGAAAAACACCAACGATGCATACCTGGAATCTGTATCGTGTTAAGGGAAGGGCTGATGTAGACTTGGGCCAGTTGGGGCTTCACCAGAGGGACGTAGCACTGTAATGCCATGGTTGTGACTTGTGAGTATATTCAGAAAACCTGTCAATGGAAGATGATTAGTTCAATTAGTCGAAAACCAGCGCATCCACACATACTATATGATGATATCACAAGTGTGTACGACTGAAGTGGAACACATAAGAATGTTTGGGGAGTTCTATAAGGACATAAGAATGTTTGGAGAGTTCTTGTAAGGACATAAGAATGTTTGTAGAGTTCTGTAAGGCTTTAAAAAAACTAAGCAAACCCATAACAATGAATATTTGAAAAGTGGACTCTATTCAAGAAAAAAAGTGGACTATGTTTAACTTTAAATCCAACACCATTGCCATCCTGAGCCGGTCAATAGGAACATACATTAGTTTCAAACTTTCATTGAGACCAATGGCACAGACAAATTAGCTTCATGAGCTGATACGCACATTCCAACATGAGATCAAAACTGGTATATTACCATCAGCTTGTTAGCAATTGTCTCCTTCTTTTCTGCTTGCATGCCCATACGTACAATTGTTTTTTTAATCTCAGAACTGTTGCAATCATGTAATTGGTTTCCTCATTTATAAAAACATGAATAATATTCCTTCAATAGTTTAGATTTAGGAGATTATATGCATGCATGCAGTGAATTTTAAGCTCTGGTTTGTTATTTTTTGAATCATGTTTAGTTTACTGATAGCTCATATTTTGATGGACATAAGCTTTTGCAGATTGCATGTAAGTGCGAATTCAAGAATGCATCAGATAAATATAGAGTTTATCCTTGTAAATACTTCCCCCTTCTTAATGAAAAGGTAACGCTCCTGTCGGTAGCTAAAAAAAGCATTTATCATGGATAAAGTATATAAAAGATCCATACACGGTCGTAGAGTCGTGTTAGAATTAAGCAGTGTGTAGAATTATATGATACTCCCTCAGTCCCTCCCACAATATAATTAAGATTGTTTTTCAAGCTTGAAAATGATCTTATATTGTGGGGCAGATGGAGTAGTTGATTATAAAAGTGAGTTAAACTCAAGTGATAACTCTAACAAAATTAATTAGATGCAATGTTTCGCAAACTATATTTGCAAATTGGTGCTTGTGTATTAATGGAGAACTGCATGCATGTATGTGTATATACGGAGTAAATAAATACGATAGAAAGTACACTCTGGTCCGGTAAACAAGCAAGAAAAGAAAAGAAAAGAGAATGAAAAAGAAGAACAAGAAGAGAAACGAAACGGAGTCATCTATTTTGGAACGGAGGGAGTATATACTACGTCTACAGCGACCAACCATGGATCAAAACGACCTGGCTGACCTAAACAGGACCGAAGCAAAGACCCATACAAGACCAGAATCATAGCAATGGCCGGTCGATGGAGCTGAATATCCATGGAGCTGTACGTGTCTCTCACCTTCAGAGACCAGGCGAGCGGGCACGTAGCTCCTGAACAAATTCCGTCCGTCCTTATCCTCTCTCTCTCTCTGTGTTGTGTATCGCACGTGTCCGGAAAAACAGGCGCTGAAAGATTGTGCCAGCTACGATAAGGAAACGTAAAATTCTGCTAGGCCAAGGCTTTCCTTTCATGTACGCATTTTTTTTGCGGGAATAGGCTTTCCTTTCATGAAGTGGACCGATCGAAGCTGAAAGATCCACGCGCGCGTGCGCATACTACGAATCTCAAAGCACACACGCCTGCCGCTGCGCGCGCGTGACGACCGGATCCATGAGCGGGCGCCGCGCAATGTTCGGACATATAAACCTGGTCAAACTCTAATTGGAGCACTAATCGGCATCTTAGGAACCTCTGCCGACCGATCAACTCGATCGATCCAAAGCATGGCGGCCAACAAGAGCTCACGGGCGGCACCCCCGGTGCCGGTGTCTCCGACGACGACGACCGTGCACCACGTCCCCGACAAGCTCCTCCGGCTCATC
>NW_024116097.1:0-8893 GCF_003073215.2 Triticum urartu | reverse complement strand
ACCCCCCCCCCCCCCCCCCCCTTTCAAAAAAAAACCCCAGCCCCTAAAATGCTGACGCGTGGATGCCTATTGGTCCCGATTGGTGCCACCAACCGGGACCAAAGGCCCTCCTGCCTGGGCTCGGCGCACCGGCCACATGGAGGCCCATCTGTCCTTGTTCGTGTAAGAACCAGGACTAAATGTCTAGGGCATTAGTAACGACCCTTTAGTCCCGGTTCAAAAACCGGGACAAAGGGCCCTTACCAATCGGGACAGATGACCCACTTTCTACTAGTGATGGTCTCAGTGATGGACGGGGTCCAACAAGCTGTATCCTCGTTGAACACTCAGCTCACAACCATGGCTGATGTACTCAAAGTATTGACGGCCACTGGGGCCTCGACATCATCACCCCCGGGCCAACCAGTTCCTGATCACCAGCAAGCGAACAAGGAAACTGCTGCACCAGAGGACAGGCAACTGACAGAAGAACTGAGAAAAAGACTGGCCCTGGAACAAGAGAAAACCCGACAGGTAGCGTCTCAAATCCCTCCCCACTTGGCACCCATTCAAGTGCCCAGACACTCACCTCCCCCAGGGTTTGGAACCAACCCAGTTCTAGAGATCCACTCGGCCAATGAAACACCCACAGCAGCATATAAAACGGCCCGTACTCCTGGATTTCATGGATTTCAGCCACCAGGTGTTCGTCAGAGTTGGGATGACTTTCAGAAGCAGTATGAGCAAGATATGCGCACCCAGTTCCTCAAAAGCATCACAAAAGGGCCACGTATGGATTTCCCTCGCTTCGATGGTGACAATCCAGCAGGCTGGATACGGTAGTGTGAAAAGTATTTCCAAATGGTTGGTGCCCCTGTTGAGTACAAAGTAAACTTGGCGCAATTATATGTCGTGGGCAGAGCTGATGTGTGGTTGCGCCATTCGGGCATCCTCAAGAAGCAACCCACATGGGCACAATTCACTAAAGAAATCATGCGCCGTTTCTCATCTGCTAGCTCTTACAAACTCACTAAAAGGTTCAACAACCTGAAGCAAAGCACTTCATCAATGTCAGACTACACTGACCAGTTTGAGGAGTTGATGGCAGAAATTCAAACTGACAATCCAATAATGGACGAACAGTGGTTTGTCAAATGCTATGTCAATGGGCTCCGTTCACAGATCAAGTTTCAGCTTAGATCACTGAGACCTACATCCCTCACAGAAGCCTACTGGTTGGCAATAGATATGGAGAAAGGCACAGCAGAAAAGAAAGCTCTTCAAGCCCACACTAGTTCCAGCAAAAGCTATACTGGGTTTCACAAAACCTATAGCCCAGCAACAGAGAAAGCTGCAAAGACCAAACCAACTGTAGTGAACCAAAGAGCCAGAGAACCTGGCAAGTGCTGGAGGTGTGGTGATGCTTGGTTTCATGGACATAAGTGCAAACTTGCTCCTGCACTAAATGTTCTAACAGGTGAGGAGCCTACTGAACAACAGAAGGAACCAGATGAACTGGAGGAACAGGATGTAGCAGAACAGCCACAAACTGAAGAACACTGTATGACCATCTCTGCTCAAGCTATGCAATCAGATAATGTAAACACCGTTTCTATTCTGGTGCAAATAGGGGGCAAACAGGGCATTGCTTTAGTGGACTCAGGCAGTAACTCCACTTTTATCAGCCTGAAATTTGCTCTAACAACCTCTTGCACTATACTCAAGGACACTAACCGTTCTGTTACAGTTGCTGGGGGTGGAACAATGTGGTCTGGCTCCTATATACCTTCAACCACTTTCACGGCAGGTCATACCAAGTTCTATCTGAAATTCAGAGTGTTAGATCTACCTGGACATGATATGGTGTTAGGCAGTGACTGGATGGCACAACATAGCCCGGTGGCTTTTCACTACAACCCCAGACAGATCACAGTTATGCAGAACATGAGCACTCCTATTACAATTAGAGCTTGTGACACTTTGTTTGACGCCACCCCAATTGAAGCTGCAGAAGTGGACAAGTTACTGTCCTCAGGAGCTCCTGGTTATGTGTTACAACTTATCAGAGACACTACTATGACAAAACCAGAGAAACACTCAGTTCCACAACTTGTGGAAGAAGTTTTGCAGAAATTTCCTGAAATATTTCAAGAACCCAAAGGTCTGGCTCCAAAAGATCACATGATCACAAAATACCACTGAAAGAAAAAGCAACTCCTCCTAATTCTAGGCCCTATAGAGTACCTCACATGCAGAAGAATGAACTAGAAAGGCAGATTGATGCAATGCTCAGAGATAAAATAATCAGGGCTAGTGAAAGTCCCTACTCCTCCCCAGCAATCCTAGTCATGAAAAAAGATGGCACTTGGAGGCTGTGCATTGACTATAGGAAACTGAATGAGGCCACAGTGAAAAACAAGTTTCCCATCCCTGTAATTGAAGACCTACTGGACGAATTACATGGAGCAACTTACTTCACTAAGCTGGATCTCAGGTTTGGTTACCATCAAGTGGGAATGGATGAAAAGGATATACCCAAAACTGCATTCAGAACATACTTTGGGCACTATGAGTTCCTAGTTATGCCATTTGGGCTTGCTAATGCACCTGGTACATTCCAAGCCCTCATGAACAACATCTTTGGCCCATACTTGAGGAAGTTTGTACTGGTTTTCTTTGATGATATACTGATATTCAGTAAATCCCTGTCAGGACACATTGAACACCTCCAGATAGTGTTACAACTGCTCAAAGAACATCAGCTATATGCCAAACTCTCCAAGTGTGCTTTTGCAGTTACACAGGTAGATTACTTGGTCCATGTTATTTCTGCAGAAGGAGTTTCTACTGACCCCTCTAAAGTGGCAGCAGTAGTTGAGTGGCCCACTCCCACTACACCCAAACAACTCAAAGGATTCTTGGGCCTCTGTGGATATTATAGAAGATTTGTCGGTGCTCAATAAAGACAGTTTTTCCTAGACTGACAAACAAACTAGTGCCTTCCAAAACTTGAAACATGCCATGACCAATGCCCCAGTGCTGGCCCTCGCAAATTTTACTGAGCCCTTTGTGCTAGAAATAGATGCTTCTGGAAGTGGAATAGGAGCAGTAATGATGCAGCAAGGGAAACCAATAGCATATTACAGCTCATCCCTCTGTCCAAAGAATGCTGCCCTGTCCACTTATGAGAAAGAAGCATTAGCAATTCTGGCCGCTTTAAAGAAATGGAGGCACTACTTCCTGGGTAATGATCTCATCATAAAAACAGACCACCAGAGTCTGCAATTCATGACAGATCAAAAGGTCAACACCAGCATACAACATAAACTGATGTTGAAGCTCCTTGAGTTTACCTTCACTCTGCAGTACAAAAAGGGCAAGGAAAACATTGTAGCTGATGCCCTATCAAGGAAAATTTCACTTATGGCTATTTCCCTGGTCACTCCACAGTGGATTGTTGCAGTAGAAGATTCCTATGCCAATGACAGCACTTGCAAAGCTCTCCTTGAAAAGCTCTTGCTGTCCCCTGACCACTCAGTAAACCAAAACACTCTACACTCTGGAATTATCAGACACAAGGGAAGAATTTATGTGGGCAAGGATCTATCCTTGAGAAAGAAACTTCTGGCTGCACTTCATGCCTCTGATTTAGGAGGTCACTCAGGCATGAAAGCTACATATCACAGAATCAAGCAAATCTTCTACTGGCCAGGTCTCAAGCAAGACGTGGACAAGTTTGTCTCTGAATGCTCTGTCTGTCAGAAGAACAAGGGAGAAAATTGCCCTTACCATGGATATTTGGATCCACTTCCGCTCCCTGATATGGTTTGGACACACATCAGTATGGATCTCATCGAGGGACTGCCTAAATCTCAGGGAAAGGATGTCATATTTGTGGTAGTTGACAGATTATCCAAGTTTGCCCACTTTATCCCACTATCTCATCCCTATACTGCTCACACGGTGGCCACTGCATTCATCGACATGTACTGAAACTACATGGCCCTCCACTGCCCATTGTCTTTGACCGAGACTGCATTTTTATCAGTCAAGTCTGGCAAGACATGTTCAAGGGCATGGGCACCGAACTGCGCTACAGTTCTGCATACCACCCACAGTCGGATGGCCAAACAGAACGCGTGAACCAGTGCACTGAGAACTACCTGCGATGCCTGGCATCAACGCAACCCAAGAAGTGGGCCCACCATCTATCCATGGCAAAATACTAGTACAACACCTCATACCATTCCTCTCTTCAGAAAACACCGTTTGAAGCAGCCTATGGATACCCACCTCCCAATATTTGCGAGAACATTCTGCCGGATAACCTGACAACCGAAGCTCAGCAGTTTTTCACTGACAGAGATGCACTACTCCAACACCTGAAAACCAACTTAACTGCAGCTCAAGCACGCATGAAGAAGTACGCAGATCGTAAACGAACTGAAAGAGTTCTGGAAGTGGGTGACATGGTGTATCTTAAGATGCAACCCTACCGCCTGAATGCCTTCGGCGCGCGCTCTCACATTAAGCTACAGAGCAAGTACTACGGGCCCTTCCGTGTCACAGCTAAAGTGGGGCGAGTCGCTTACAAGCTCCTCTTACCTGACAGCACCAACATCCATCCGGTGTTTCACGTCAGCCAGCTGAAGAAGCACGTCGGTCCATCGGCTGTTCCTTGCGCCGACCTTCCTCTGGTTCGAGCAGACGGAATGATACTGACTGAACCAGTCCTGGTGCTGGAGACTCGCCAGGTACCGCGCAACAACCTGCCGGTGGTCCAGTGGCTCATCCAATGGGCAAACTTGCCACCTGATGAAGCATGTTGGGAAGATGCGACGTTCATGAAGAAGACATTTCCAGCATTCTTCAAAGCGACCATTGATCGCTGGTTCAACAGATCACCTCCTTGAGGACAAGTTCGGTTTTGCAAGGGAGCATTGTCAGCCCTGCATCTTCAGTTAACAAGTGTATCTCTTCTTCAGTTAACGTCCGGACCTCCCGCGCAACACCCTGCCGGTGGTTCAGTGGCTCGTCCAATGGGCAAACTTGCCACCTGATGAAGCCTCTTGGGAAGACGCGACGTTCATGAAGAAGACATTTCCAGCATTCTTCAAAGCGACCATTGATCGCTGGTTCAACAGATCACCTCCTTGAGGACAAGTTCGGTTTTGCAAGGGAGCATTGTCAGCCCTGCATCTTCAGTTAACAAGTGTATCTCTTCTTCAGTTAACGTCCGGACCAAATTCACCCCCGACCCGACGATCGAACGGCTCGTGATGCTCACTGTCTCACTGTACCATTTCAGCTGTTTCCTGTAGCGTTTCATCCACGCCATTGTAGCCATCACCCTGTGCCAGCTGGGTTATAAAGCTTGCACCCAACGTCTTGTAAGGCATCGTTTATTCATGAGACCATTTCATTACTCAAACATATATCTTATAGCAATACAGAAAACCCTAGCGGGTGCCTACTTTCCCCTCCTGTTCGTGTGATCTATATCGAATCCTCCCCAATTTCTCAAATTAGGGTGTGGCATGAACTAAGAGCACTGCTATGTAGACGATGAATTCACACAAGACAAGTCACCGACACCATTGGATATCCATTTTTTTTAAATTTGTGTGGCTTTAAAGTCGTATATTGTGTGCAAATCGTGCATGAAAGATCACGTGCACAGCAATTTCGATGAACTATTGTACTACGACTGTCGTTCACGTGTTGTGGTAGCCTGAGTGCCGAAACTATTTTCACTGGAGTAGTGCTCGTACTTGTGGTGCATGACCTGGCCAGCTGCCGAGCTGGAGGATAGTAGTAGTACAACTTTTTTGCTTGCACGGGACGTATACTGGCTGGAGTAAGCTCGAAATGAACGCCCTAGCCGGTACTACCCATGAAGCAAAGCTGCAGGCACCGATAGTCCGTCCGTAGAAGCGAGCAACTTTTGTTTACAGTTTTCCTTTTTGGCGTGGGGCTGGTAGAAGCGAGAAACCGTCCGTCCGTCCGTCCGTCCGGACTTTAACAACTCTTTCACCATCATGCTGGTCAGCGAGTACGCGCCGCTGAGCTTCTGAGGGCCATCGGGGTCGCGTTTGTCGTGCACGATGTCGCCCTCCTCTTGGTGGCAGCATCAAGGTGACATGCAACATATGCACCATCGTCGGTTTTGTAGGCTTCTGTCCGCCGCAACGCATACACGGATCGTATCGGGATCTCGAGAGATGCGTAGACATGTGCCTAAGTGCGGCCCATCGTTAAAGAAATACAGTACTAACATTTCTCTTCGTGCGATTCAAACGTGCCCTGACGAAAATCAACTCTACGGGCATCGAACCGCACGTCGTACGACTCAGAGGCTTTTTGTGGTCCCTCATACGCATATAGGGGTAGGATATACAATTTTTGATCACGATTGCAGAAACAAAAGAAAGAATTGCCATGTTTTGGTAATTACCTCCCCGTTCTTGATAAACCACACACAATGATAGGTGTCGTACACGTTCTTATACGACCATAATGCCAAGCCTCATTCGCTATCCTTCGTATGGGCATCTCCAACGACAACTTGCAAATTTCCTCCTACATCCGTCTGTGGACAGTCCACATACATGAATGCAGAAGAATGTCATCCAATGCTAGCCACATACATTTCAAACTCTTTTTTGCAAACCGGATGAAATTCATGCAAACACGGCAGATTTAATTACATTTGGAACAAAAAAAGACCCGCCCCTAAACCTATCCTACGGCAGCGGCGCCCGGCGTTCAAGCTCATGTCGTCCTCCTTCCGCCATCTTCATGAGCACCGGCGATAAGACCGATGAAGTGAAGGTACAGTCTCCGGTAAGGAAGAGTAGAAGACGGGAGACGAAGTGGCCCACGTGGGACACCAGGCCCCACCGCCTCCCTTGGCCTCCTCCTCCTCGGAGGAGTACGCGCCTTGCCCGTTGCTGGTGGACGTGAGGTCCACGAGGGAAATGGTGGCGCCGGCGTTGTAGTCGTCCCACCGGGCCGGCTGATGGTTCGTCGTCAGCGCGTAGGAGGCGCAGCTGGTGTTGTTCTCCTCCACAATCGCCTGCAGCTGCGCCTCCGCCGTTTCCGCTTCCTGGCAAGCGGTGGCTTGAGCGCGGACGGCATCGTAGATGGCACGTTGCTCCTCGACGAAATTTGGGTTCGTCGCGGCCATGGCCGCCACGGCCTCCTCGCTCGCGTGCTCGTTGTAGATCTGGCCCTCCGTCAGCCGGTGTTGGTCCAGGAGGAACATGTTGTACCACTGTTCCTCCTGCACCTGCTGGAACACCGTCAAAGGAGTCGACGCAGGCTGTACCTGCTCCATGGCGGCGTTGTAGTGCGCCTGTGCTCCATGGTGAAGCCGGCTTGCACAGGAGGTGCGGGAGCCGGGGCAGAGTTGTCGGAGCCCGTCTCCATCGTGGTGTCGTCCTCGTCCTCGGAGACCTCGGGCGAGTTGGCCGGCAAGCCGGCCTTGATCCGGTTGGCATGACGGCTATGCCAGGCGGCGGCAAAGGCGGCCACCGCGTGCTTCATCTCCGGCGATAGACTGTCCCCAATGCTTTCCCGTCGGCGTTCATGGCGGATGTAGTGCAAGGAAGGAGGATGTGGAGGGGTTGTGTGTTGTGATGTGGAGTTAGCCGGGTGTGGCCGCCTTTATATAGCGGATTCCGGTGAGGTGGGGCGCCCAGGTGCGTCAACGCGCGGGGCGGAGTGGGTTTCTCGGCCGGCGAGCCTGCTTAATGGCGGCATACGGATGGACAACAACATTGAACGGGCCTGGTAGATATCTGTTCCGTCCCGTCCAGTCATGCGTCTCCGGCATTGAACGAACGCGGACACCTGAGACACGTGCGGGCGACGCCCTTGGCCAGTGGCTGCTTCAATGGAGGAGGAAGTGAGAGGTCGCGTCCGTCCTAAGTCGTCTTCAATGTTGAGCGGCGCGCTCTACAGCGGCATGAATGCGGGCAGCTGACGCCGGATGGGAACACGCGCGAGCGAGAGAGGAGGGGTTTTGATGGGCCAGAGTGGTCAGAAACGGACGTGGGATCGGTCCGAACTCCTGCAAATCTTCCCCACATTTGTCTTCAATTTGCGAGAGAAATCACGTCCGGACTGTGCCGCGGACCGATACAGGACCGGCTTGGATGTCTTTCGTGGTCCGGACAACGCGGTCCGAACTGTCGCGGGAGGTTTACGGATCCACCTTGGAGATGCCCTAACACAATCAAACATTGACATCTTCCAAAAAAAACATTGACATCAATTATTTTATAAAATTTAGAAGTAAAAATTTATAGATACATACATGCCAACATTTAAATACTCCATCCGTTTGAAAATGTAGTGCTTACTCGATTCTCGTGCTTCAGCTTTGACCATAAAGATAACCAACGAGACCGACTGCGACGGGAGCAAAATTTATACCATTGAATTCGTATTCAAAATAAGTTTACAATTATATAATTTTTTGTTGGAAATATGCCCTAGAGGCAATAATTAAATGGTTATTATTATATTTCCTTGTTCATGATAATTGTCTATTCTTCATGCTATAATTGTGTTATCCGGAAATCGTAATACATGTGTGAATACATAGACCACAACACGTCCCTAGTGAGCCTCTAGTTGACTAGCTCGTTGATCAAAAGATAGTCATGGTTTCCTGACTATGGACATTAGATGTCATTGATAACGGGATCACATCATTAGGAGAATGATGTGATGGACAAGACCCAATCCTAAGCATAGCTCAAAGATCGTGTAGTTCGTTTGCTATAGCTTTTCCGAATGTCAAGTATCATTTTCTTAGACCATGAGATTGTGCAACTCCCGGATACCGTAGGAGTGCTTTGGGTGTGCCAAACATCACAACGTAACTGGGTGACTATAAAGGTACACTACA
>NW_024116096.1:0-7202 GCF_003073215.2 Triticum urartu | reverse complement strand
CTATTCTAGTGTTTCCTTTTCGCCATCCTATTATGTACGAATTCTGTGTACGAATTCTGTGTAACACCATTACTCATGTTTTCTTTTTCTACCTATATCAATGAAAGATTCGCGGGAAAAAATATATATATCTCTACTACTATTAAAAGAGCAAACTTAAGTTCTCCTAAAACCACCCCACAAAATGTACACAGATTAACCAGGATCCTTCGATCTGATCCAAGTAACAAAATATGAGAGTCAATATTACTTTGTGGTCTGCCTCCCCCATCGAACGACTCACGGTAAATGTTCTGCCACGGTCTGCCAATCGAAGCGCGATGGGTCGGTCCGTGATATCCCTCCCCACGATCCCTCCTCCTCCCAGCCGCCCCCTTGCCAGCGCCCTCCTCTTCTGGCCTCCGCCCACGCCTCCCCACGCACGCAGCCGCCGACGCTCCATGTCTCCGCCACGCCCCTGCCGCCGGCGCGCCATGTCTCCACCGCAGGAACCGCCTCATCTAACAAGAAGATTGAACGCCCTCGCCGCCGGTGCTCCATGTCTCTGCCGCAGAAGCCGCCTCATCTGACAATGAGATTGGACGCCCCCGCCGCCACTTTAGAAATCGGTGAATCGCCGCTGCTGTTACCCACATGCGAGGATCATCAGTACAATCTTCAGCTAGCACACATCGGGGGCGCAGGAATCAGCACAAGATGATGTTGTCGCCATTCTTCCGCACAGCCGACGTCGCGGAAGCTGCTCTTGCTGTTCCTATGCACGGCTGCCAGCGTTCTTCCGCACAGCCAAGGACGGAAGCGACTGCCGCTGCTCCGCCTTCCATAACCGTTGTAGCGCGGTGAGTGAACGCCCTAGGGAAGGGTGGTGGCAGCGGCCGCACATGGTGCGTGGATGCCCACCACATGTTCGACGAGTTCCTCTGATTGACCTCTCTATCTCTGGCGCTCTGTGTTTCAGTTTCCATGCTCCCGTGCTTCATACCTTTCTTCTGATAATCCCTACCAACTTGTCGCTGAATTTTCAGAAGCATGAATGTGATTCAGTGCACAACTTTCCTGTTTGGAAAAGGCATGTGTTCCTGTCCCTGTCCGAAGAAAAATCTGGTCTTACAGTATACTTTGTACTTCATCTCTCAGCAATGAGATGCTTAGGTCGATCCATTTGCATCGGCTGATGCTGTTCAAGATAAGGCAACTGTCGTTCTGTCGGCATATTCCGTCTGTCCAGGACGTTCTCAAGCATCACTAGACATTTTGCATGGCGCTGTACGATTAGGCTTGGACCGGATCAGAGAAGTTCTTTTCTATTTTCAAAAGTGTGTAGGTTACATTGGAGGGGGAGAGAGAGAGACCGGCTAGGACACCATCATTAGATAGGTTAGCGGTTTTTAACAGCGTACATGATTTTTGCTTATGTGTGTTTTACAATATTCAGCCCCAGTTTTTTTCTTGATCTGTGTTGCTATTTTCCTGCACCATGATTTTTACTGTTCGATTCGCTCTTGTCATTCAGCCTGACACTTTGAGTCTGAACCATAATTTTCTCATTATTCCAAGTATGCATTTGTAATTGTAGGATAATCATACAAGTCCTTCTAGCATTTGAATTTCAAAAGGTAGCTCAGAGACTCACAGTACGATCTGATCACATACTATGCATTTATGTTATAGAATTTCCAAATAATATATTCTTCATAGTGCTAACAGTGTTACTAACGTTCTGTCAAAGTGTCAAGCATATCTGATGCTGCAATTAACTCATTTCAGTCTATTAATGTCATATTAGCTTCCTCTTTGACATAACAATTTGCTACTGAAAATACATGAGGATTTCAGCCTTTTCATCTCTTAAGAGTGGAAACTAATTGAATGGGATAATGATACTATTTGGATACCACAACTTAATTTTACTGCCTTTGCAGACAGTTGCAGAACTCTTTTTCTTTCATGTACAGAGAAACATTCATTCACACATTTATGATCCAAGTCACGGTGTTGGCCAATCACCTGAATGAGAGGGACACCCGTGTCCGACAGATCAAGATATATGGGCCACAACAATAAGTTGGATTTTCTAGGCTCCGTAAAAAAATATTTAAAGAATAATGTGGCAACCCCCACCAAAAAACATAGTATTAATCTCTGTGAGCCGCTGAGCACCAATTCAGGTTTCTAGCTACTAGCAAAAGGAAAATCCAATTGTTGGTAACTGATTTTCGTATGACTAGATTTATTTCACATCATGTTTTTTAAGACAACATATGACTTGTTGTTAGTTCCACTTGACGTGGATTCTGCTGTATATTATTTTGTTGATTTTATTTAATAATTACCTACTAAATAGGATTGAATGAGTATATTTCTTCCTATGGTTACACGTGTGTTGCATGTGCATGATTACTATGTGATGAAAATCATCGATTTTTTTGCCCATGCCTTTCTATGCACGTCTGCTACCTATAGTCATTCTGTCATTGTATTGTTTTCTTCTACTATTTTTGTTGTATATTACTACATGAGTTGGTATGTGGTATTTGATACTACGGTCAGTTGGTGTGAAACCCCCCAATTTTTTGATTAATCTAGGCAGTCAAAATAAGTTCAGTCTGTAGTCTGTACACTTGTTAAACCATTTTAAGTGAACTTGAACAAGCATTAAATCTAGGATATTTCAAGTCTCTTGACAAAAAAAATATTACATAGCAATAGTTTCATCCTATTGTTGTACAAATCCAAGTATGAGGTGTATTTGTGGTACATTGAAATGTAAAAATTGCAGCAATAACATTCTTCTGTTTTGCTGTTGCAACGAGAGAATAAGAACGAGATGCGGAGCCACATGGAAAGCTTGGACGAATTGATAAGATGCCAAATCTTGGACACCAAATTATGTGTATGTAGTTGTTTTGCATCGAAAATATGTTCATATTGTTGGGAATACTGTAGTTGATTTCACCAGCTGCGTGCTAGTTATTTGGTTATTTGGTCTGAAGCTATGGTTCAAGATTAGTAATTATTTGGTCTAAGCATACAATTCCTTTTCATGTCTTGTTGTATAGTTCTCTCGACAGGAAGAGTTCCTGGAGGTTAATTATTAGAAGTGATGATATATATATATATATATGGCAGCTAATGGATGGTATTTTTAAAACTTTTTTTCTGAATTTTGATTTGGCAGACTCACTCTTTGTTTGATACAATATATCTGAAGATCCCTTTTTGCACACTTTTCAAATAAGCTCTTTACTCTTGTGTGTATGGTCAAACAATGCACTTCAAAAAATTATGTTAGTGTCTCGGGGATAGTTAACAAAATGGTGTACTTATAATCCTAGATAATCCCCATTCATTACGTATGTCACATTTCCTTTTTTTTCTTTTGGGAATAGCACATATCATATTTTTTTCAATAGTTTTTTTGAATTTAAAAAGGTGTAGATGAACAAAACCAATAGAAAAGGGAACTAAATAAACAATTGTGAAATTCAAAAAATAAATTAAATTGTGGAGACGGGCGTTGCACGTACATGCTTACTAGTCTTAATCAAAAAGATACTGCCTCGTTTGAAACGAAAACACAAATGGTAAAATCTCTATATAGGACATACACGTGCACGGCCTCCCAGAATCAGACACCGACAGGTGGGCACCACGAAACCGTCTCGAACCAGTAGGAGCCGCCGCGGGGTAAAATCAGGCCCACTCATCCTCTCCTCCTCCCCCATCGTCTTCGAATTGGGGATCTCGCGTCCCAACCAAGCCCCGCAGAAAAGCCCGAACCCAACCCGCTCCAAACCTAGGGTTTCGCCGACCCGCCGTCTCGCAGACCGCTCGCCGGCGCCGGCGCCTCCACCGCCGCCATGTACAACGGCATCGGGCTGCAGACCGCGCGCGGGTCCGGCACGAATGGGTACGTGCAGACCAACAAGTTCTTCATCCGCCCCCGGACCGACGGGGCCGCCAAGGCGCCGCTCCACAACTACGACCACGAGCTGGTCGAGCTGAGGGACACCCTCGAGGAGCAGGGCTACACCGAGGGCGAGATCGAGGAGCGCGTCGAGGAGGCGCGCAAGGAGGCCGAGCTGGAGGCCGCTGCTGCTGCCGTGGTCGCGGAGGCGGGTGGTCGCGCAGGCGGCGGGGGCCCAGCAGCGCGTCCGGGCGAAGGGTACGGATCTAAGAATTGCTCATACCCTTTTCTGTTTATTTCTCTGTATCTGTGAGGTACCCTTTTGCTATGTGAAAACAGTCAGTTATCCTTTTGCTATGTGGAACTGTTGGAGAGGAGGCCAGGAAAATACGTCCATGTGCAGTTTATAATCTGATTTCTTCATCTCATGTTCGAGGATATTTCACATTGAAACATAGTTGGTTCTTAAAGTTTGATTTAGTATGAAAATTTATCTACAGCTTATGTTGTTCCTAGTGAAGTACGTATAAAACCCTGGTTCCTGCTCCTGCTTGTGTTAGCGTTTTGTTATTTTACAGTTCATATGTTCAGTTGTTTGTTCTGTTGGTAGATTGTCAATAGTTTCTGATAAGACATGTGAATCTTCTCAGGTTCACGGGCACACAGAGCCACCATGTCGCAGCACGGAAGGAGAAGCAGCTTGAGACGCTGAGGGCTGCTCTTGGGCTAGAAGCTGAGGTTGGAGAGAAAAACGCTGAAGTAGACAGTGATCCGGAGTCTGGGGAGCTTGTACCTGGGAAGGAGTCTGAAGAGATAGATGTTGATGTTCAGAACGATAGGAAAGCTTCAAAGGATGGTAAGAAGCATGCAAAGAAGGGAAAGAAGGAAAAAGGGAGTGATAGGAAGAGTCACAGCAGAAGTTCTAGGAAGAGTAAGCACGGGTATGATTCAGAAGATGATTCTGAGTCTGACCATGATGAGATAAAGGGAAAGAAATACATAAAAAAATCCTTCTTAGATAGAGATGTTGATTCTAAGATTGTTCATAAGAAGGCAAAACAGGGCAAAGGCACACACCATGATTCTGAGGCTGATTCAGACAGTGATCATGGCAAGAAGGCAAAACACACAAAAAGCAATCGTGATGAGGGAAAGAAGGGGCCTGTGAAGAGCTCTCGTCATGACTCTAAAGATGAGAAGCCCAGAAGAAGCAAGTACAAGGATGATTCATACAGTGACTCGGAGAGTGATGTCTCGTACAGTGATTCAGAGAGCGACCATGATCGAAAAAAGAAAAAATCCTCTCACCACGGTTCTAAAGATGATAAACAGGCACCAAAAAGCAAAGAGAAGGAAGCCAGTTTGGTTAAGAATGTTGATAAGCGCAAGAGACATGATTCTGATTCGGATGGTTCTGCTCATGATAGGAAAATACACCTTGATGCAGCTGTTGCTAGGAAGGATCATTCCCGTGATAAACCGAAGATTGACCCAAGGAGTGGTGAATATAAAAACAAAAGGCCTGTGAAGACTTCTCGCCATGACTCTGAAGATGAGAAGCCACACGGCAAGGTCCCTCGGAAGGAAAAGTATGCCGAATCAGAGACTGACTCAGAGAGGTATACCAGTGAAAAGAAGAAGCCTGCAAAATCATCTGTCCATGTTTCTAAAGTTGATAAGGAAGCACCAAAACATAAAGAGAAGGAAGGGAAGACTAGTAGTAAAAATGTTGATAAGCGCACGAGGCATGATTCTGATTCTGATTCTGATTCGGATGGATGGCAAAGACACGTTGACACAAAGGTAAAAAAGATAGTGGAAGAGAAAAAAAGGGTGATTAGCTCAAGTGAGAGTTCATTTTACAGCAGCAGCAGCAGTGAATCAGATGTGAGCGATGAAAGCCGTGAGAACAGGAAATCTGACAGAGGATTGAAGAATGGTAATGGTCAGAACCATGCTAAAAGGGCTTCTTACAAGAATGAGTTAGAGGAAAGGACAAAGGGTCAAGATGGGAGAAGGAAGGAAGAGAGAATGGAGCAGGAGAAACAAAAACAGAGGGAGGAAGAGAGGAAAGAGTTGGAGAAGCAAAAACGTCTGGAGGAAGAGAGGAAAGAGTTGGAGAGGCAAAAACGTCTGGAGGGAGAGAGGAAGGAGCTGGAGAAGCAAAAGCAGAGGGCGAAGGAGGAAGAGACATTGAAAGAGAAGGAACATGAGCGGAGGAAAGGTGAGCATGGTGTGGAAAGGGACAGCAAAAGAAAGGTTGGAGAAGATAGGTACGACCCAAATTCAAACAGACTCAGCGATGATGAAAATAGGGACCGAAAGACGCGTGAAGATTATGGTCGACAGAAAACTACAGATTCAGATAGGTATGACCCAAATTCAAACAGATATAGTGATGATGAAAACAGGGACCGGAAGAGGCATGAAGAGTACGGTCGACACAGAGCTAGATATTCAGATAGCCATGATTTAAAGAGGTCTAGATATGATGACTCTTATAATCACTCGAGGAGGGATTACGAAGAGCGCTATTCTAGAGATGAGCACAGAGACAGGAGGCATCGTTGAACGCAGAAGTTATCTTAAAATGTAAGTCTTGGTTTTTACCATTGCTTGTTAGTTTGCATCACTGGGAAGGAGTAAACACACATTTTTACCGTTTGTCTTAATGCTAATCTTTTAGGTGGTTTGACCTTTAGTCCTAATATACTAAGAAGCACGGACACGGGGACGGAAAGACGGGGATACGCATACGGGGACACGGGATACGGCTTTTTTCAAAAATAGCCATTCGGGGATACGGCAGGATATACAAGTATTTAAAAAATTTAGATGAAAGATTGTTATTTAGTACTGACATATGTTGCCTCATCTTTAGATGAAAGATTTTTTTTCTTTTGAGGATCACACGGTCACTTTATATGACCCTGCACTCAGAGCCCACATAAGGCCCAATTCCAGGAAACCCTACACAAGTGCTCCTCCAGCTGTTCCCTATCCCGTGCTCCTCTTTCCTCCCTGCCCCAGCAGCCAAGAACTGTAGCGAGGAGATGAGATGACTGCTCCTCGCCTGTACCTTCTTGCTAGTCTACGTCTTCCCTTTCAATCCACCCAAATCTTCTTTCTCCTTGCTGCCTGTATCTTCTTCCCTGCTAGCGACCGTCGAGGTTGCCAGCTCAAGCGTGGCATCCGTCGGAGGAGAGCTAAGCAGCGTCTTGGTCGCTGGAGGCCGGCTCCCGTATCCCGATTTGCGGGACTCGCGTGTCCCCCTGTCCCCCCCCCCCCCCCCACT
>NW_024116095.1:0-6697 GCF_003073215.2 Triticum urartu | reverse complement strand
CCGCGACGGGGCCGGAGACTTGGGCCTCCCGCACGACGGTGGTGGAGGTAGTTCCCTTCCGCGTGGCTCCGGTGCTGCTGCTCCTGTCGCCTCATGCGTCTCTCTCCATCCTCTTGGCCTCGTGGTGGTGATCTCGGTGAGGCGGCGTGGGTGGGTGGGTCAAGACTGCGGTGGCGCATGCTGATGGGCGGCGAGGTGGCTGGTTGGCTTCGGCCTGGTTGGGCGGTGGGGTTTGGAGTGCGGGAGAAATCCCTTGCTGGCTCTCTTCCGGCTCTGATGCGGTGACACCTACGGTTGCCACCATCCCTTCTTGGAGGGTGTCGGATGTATCCATCCCCCACTTCCTTTCGCGTGCCGGGGGAAACCCTAGGACACGTCCGGGCAGCAGCGCTGTCGACATCGCATCCCTTGTTGGAGGTGCTGCTTCGTACGCGGCGGATCGGAGCCTGGGTCTGTGGTGGGTCAATTTCGGAGGGCGCGGCGGTGGCGGGTCATCCGCGCTTTGTCGAGCTGCCGTTGTTGGCATTTCTTTTTTCTTCTTTGTTCTTTCTTTTTTCTTTGGGCTTGTTGTGCTTCTCGCCGAGCATTCCTATGTAATCGGTGTTGGTTGCTTTGTAATACAAAGCGGAGGGGGGGGGGGGGGGGGGGGGAGGGGAATCTTTTTCGGTAAGTGTCCGCCGGTGATGGAGCCCATCCAACCTTCCTCCGTCGTCGGGTAAGCCCGTCTCCTCGCCCCCTCCCCGCCTCCTTCCCCACCTCCAAGGTCTGCTCGTCTTCCCCCTACCTCGGTGCGTGGATATTCCAATTCCATAGCGCCTCTGCACAACATCAATGAGAGCAGTTATATTTATGGCTGGATCACTCCTGATCGCATCTTCATACTCCTTAGCAAGCCAAGTGCTGTTAATCCTTAATGTGTCAGTGGTGGTACTGCCACTGCCACATGTGCGTGGTAGCATTATTTGCCTGATGCAATGCGTCTTTTCTCCCTTTATTTGAGACGAGCAAACCATGAAAGCACAAGTGCCACCTGAGCTACAGCGAACAACCACCCTCTCATGGTTATCTTTCAAATACGTGAAAGTTTCTGATGTGAGCTACTCCCCCGTCCAAAATAGATGACTCAATTTTAGACTAACTTTAGTTGGGTCATCTATTTTAGAACGGAGGGAGTATGTGATAATTCTCTAAAGCCTTCTTTAATTGTGTGACATCATGGAAGCACAAGTCCAAGGCAAACTCGAATACGCACGAGTGTGCGTACTACTCCCTCTGTTTCGAAATACTCCCTCTGTTTCGAAATAGTCGTCGTTGGGACAGACGAAGATCTGAAGCATGCATTAGTACATTGCCCGCATGCAAAAAAATTCTGGGAAGAGGCATGTGCGTGGTTTGGTCTACGGCTGCCCAACCTTCACTCGGAGTCATGGGCGCGTGCCATTACGTGCTCCTCAAGTTTCTCCTATGAGGACAGCGCAAAGATCATAACTGTAATGTGGTCTATTTGGCATTCTAGGAATCGCATCAAGCATGGAGAAGAGGGTAGGGACTCGATGTCTACTATGCGGGCTACAAAGGAGGCTATTGCGCTCCTTCATCTGCCGGCAAAGAGGCACAAGTTTTGTCTGGATTTGGATGGCGTCCGCCGGATGAGGGCTTTGTCAAGATCAACACAGACGGCGGACTTAATCTTGAGGGAAGCCGAGGGGGTGCTGGTGGTGTTGCTCAATCTCCCTCGGCCTTGCTTGGTACGTGGTGCAAACCTTATTCCGGAATCACAGATCCTCTCACTATGGAGGGTCTCTCCTTACGTGATGGGGTTCTTTTTGCTACTTTCTGAGGCTTCTCCCATGTGCTAATGGAAGTAGACTGTTTGGAGTTGGTGACACTTTGGAACTCTCGTCACAATTCACGTTCTATTGTGACCTATTTATTAGATGAGATAGGAGAGCTCAGTACTTACTTTACATCTTTCGATGTTCGACATGTAAGTAGATCAGCTAATCTTCCTGCGCATCTTTGTACAAAGCGTGCCTGTGCACCGGATGTAACAGATAGCTGGCTAGATGATACTCCAAGCTTCCTGGTGACCAGCCTATTGGCTGACTCATCCATGAATGCTTTTCGATGAATAAAGCTCTCCAATTAGTATGCAAAAAAAAGGTGAAAACAAACAAAAGTACAGAACTGCCCCTGATTTTAAAAACAGATCGTCGTCGTCTTCCTCCAGGTCAGCGCTCGTCCCCGTCGCCAGCCCCTCCTCCTCCTCCCTCAACCAGCAGGACTGCCTCCGCCCCAGCTTGGTCCTCGCCGCCGTCCTAGCCTGGCCGCCTCCGACCCAGCTCGCCGCCCCGGTCCTCGCCACCGCCCCAGCCTGGCCGCCTCCGCCCCAGCTTGGTCCTCGCCCCGCTGGCCAGCCTGATCCTCGCTGCGCCCCCGCCTTGCACTCCAGGCAGGTAATCCTCGCCTTGAATTAGACAAAACAAGATCGATTCAGTTAAACATCACAACTGAGGGATTCACAATAATTAACAGCAGAATTTGAGGAATCAGTAGAATAAATGAGGCAGCTGTATAAGGTGTATGTGCTGCAAGTGTATCATGGAAGAGGAACTGAAGAATATGCATGGAGTATAAACTGCATTGTACACTAGTCTTTTGTCTTTGTATTCCAAATCTGGAAGCAGGCAAAGGTTTTATTTAATTACCAAAAATCTGCTTCTTCTTTCTGGTAAATGGCTTGCATCATCCTTGGATGAACTGCATTGGAGTATTAAAAAAAGATGAACTGCATTGGAGTAAATGGCTTGTTTGCTTTTTCAAAGAGCAAATTGTTGACTGTTTTATCTAGTGGGATCATAGAAGCATCTGGGAAACCCATCATAGCAGCATCACTACACAAGTCAAAATATGATTGCTACTCCATCATCATAGTAGCAAGTTATGAATAGAGAAGAGAAGAGGAGAATAGAAAAAGAGAAGAGAATTACTCCAAATTCTTTACCTAAAAGAGTTTGCTACTCCTAATTAACTGAAAAAGTTTCAGTTAATTACCTCTAAAAGTACTCCTATAATTAACTGAAGAAGAGAAGAGAATTACTCCAGATGGAGAAACTACAGCAACAATACACTACTAATTAACATTAGTTTTAATTTAGTTAACACTTAACTGAAGAAAAAGGTTTCATATTGCACTTAATTGCTGGAGTAGAGTATTCTGCTAAATACAGATGTTCACTGATTTACTCAAATATGACAGCAGCAGTAATGTTCAGTAAACCCTACACTACACTAAATTCTCGAATGACCCGTATACTCAAACTGATTAAACAAGTGACATGACCTCAATGGAGAAATCTCACAGAAAATAAAAGGGGACAACATCAATGTGAAGGTGTTGTTTCTTGACAGGAAAAAGCATTGGAGTGGCGTACTGCGAGGATTAGATAAGCAGCAACAAGGGAGAGATGAAGGAGTGGCGTACTGCAGCTGTTGGCGATGGACTGGAGGAACGTCGTTGCAGATCCCAGCCACAATTTTTAGCTTGAGGCTATTCAGAACATCTTGAAATTCCGGATCAACGGCGGCAGCGCCCACCCACCGCCGTCCTTGGTCTTCTGCTCGTCGCGCCAGCAGTTGCCGCCGGCCCTCCTCACGGCGGCGGCGGCTCCCGCGGGCGACACGCACGCGCGCTCGTGGTCCGCGGGGAACCTGTGCTTCAAACACAGCTTCTGTCCGCACCCCTTGCAGTGGCTTGTGTTGGAGAAGGTAAGCGTCTCCTTGCACTGCCGAGCGGGGCAGCGCGGCTTGCACTTCCTGGCAGGGTCGCATCCCCGGCGCGACCTCGCGTGCGCCTCGAGGATCTCCGCGTCCGACTTGTCCGGCCGCCGCGCTTCGGATCCAGTCACCGGCGATAAAAATCAAATCTTGAAGAGGGAGAGGCAACGGCGTCTGGCAACATGGAAAGGCGGCGACGACGCGAGAGGGAGAGGTGCCGGCGGAGGCGCTGCGTGCGGGGTAGAGGTGCCCCGGCGACACGCACGTGCGAGGGGGAGGCGCCGGCGACGCCTGCGAGGGCGACTCGGTGACGAGCTAGGGATTTGGGAGTGGGTGAGCGAGAGGGAGCGAGAGAATGGGTGAGCGAGTGGGAGGGTAATTTCGGAAACGACAACTATTTCCTAACGTGACGAAAATTGTACTAAATCCCCCAACAACAATTATTTCGGAACAGAGGGAGTATATATTAAAGAAGAAGAGCCAAGACGGTTGATACAACGCCTTTCAGCAACGTGCCACCCCTCAAGGTTAGCACCCACATCCACCGTGACAACACAAACAACTAACTCGCCTTGCCGGTACTCAAACTGCTCGTGTGCATTGCTCTTGCTCTCATCATAGTAGGCATGTGGGCTATGTGACAAAGTAAAAATTTACAAATATCATTTGGATGTGATTATGGACACATCAAAATTTTGTTAAGATTCTTTTGGCATTTCAAAAATCATTTTCGCACGTAAGAGCACGTGCAGAGCTGAATTGGGTCTCCGGCAAGGCTAGCGTTTCTTGAAGTGCATCCATCTGCTAGGTCTTGCTATTGCCCCACTCCAGCTCCATGAATTTCTTCATCCATCCGTTGACGATTTCAGAGGAGCGTTCATCGTTTAGCTGATTTGTTTGTGCAAGTGTTGTCGTTGAGCCATTCTTTGCTATGTGAACAAAATGGATTTGCTGCAACTGCGAGGGTTATCCAAAATAAGTACCCAGGCGAGGTAAATGCTGATGGCCGGAGGGTATATGTAGGGTGCTTCAAATCTTGCGCAGTCCTCCCATGCATATATATACCACTTGTTCAGGTTGTGCAGTTCATCATTTTCTTTTTCAGGAACAAGCGACTTTTGCCTGTTTTTTTCATTAGGTAATTACATACTACTCGCTCCGTTCCTAAATATCAGTTTTTTTAGAGATCTTAATATGGACCACATACAAATGTATATATATGTATTTTAATGTATAGATTAATTTATTTTGCTCTGTATGTAGTTCATATTGAAATATCTAAAATAGCTATATTTAGGAATGAAGAGAGTATTATAAGAGAGAGGGGGGGGGGGGGGGGGTTTACGAGTTCTCGCCTTGACCTGCCATCAGCCTAGCCTTGCTCCCAATGTCCTTCTCGAAATAGGCTCTCATCCCGTTTTTTATATAAAGCAACACATCAAAGTACACGGTCGAACGATACAACATGATGAAGAGACCCTCATAAAACAGATCAAAAGATAAACATGAAGCCTGGAACAAGCCTAACACGTCGCTGAGTTCCGACCGAAGACGCCTGAGCTCCATGACAACACCCCCAAGAGGGTGACGGCGCGTAGCGTTGCCACTGCCTAGTCCAAGCAAACAGATAAAGGTTTTCACCCGGAGCCATGGCACAAGATCAAGACCCACAACGACGACTTTAGGAAGCAAGCGACACCCACAGGCGTCACCGTCGCTGGTGCCAGATAGCGCAAAGCTTTCGCTCGGAAACTCACCTACACCACCAAGTGGAGCCGCGGTCATCACCACACCGAGGGACATCCTATCCAGACCAGATCTAGGCACTGCCTGAGCAGACCAGAGCCTCCTGACACTACATCCTTGCCGCTCACACGAAGAGGTGGAGTCACCACCGCCACCATGAAGCCTGCCGGAAAGCCAACCATGGAGCCCACCATCCGGGACCGCCGCCCCGACGTCCATGCCCCTAGACAC
Organism: Triticum urartu; assembly: GCF_003073215.2. Lineage (NCBI taxonomy): Eukaryota > Viridiplantae > Streptophyta > Magnoliopsida > Poales > Poaceae > Triticum > Triticum urartu. The sequence continues at coordinate 943 of NW_024116095.1, read as the reverse complement.
TGTCAACCATCCACATCCCGTCCACTCAACCACGGTAGGAGGAGCGAAAGGCACCTCCTTTCACTTCTAGCCCGACATCAGTCACCGGTTTGGGTTGGCGCCTCCACGGTAGGAGGCGCCCCCCCCTACGCCCCCAGCCGGTTTTGGTGGACCAGGGGTATACAACCCAGTGACCGCCGACGGTCACCGCCGAGCAAGCTCGAATGCCGCCATGTCCGTGGTCTTCAACATCGACTCGTCGGACGAAACAACAACACCTAGAGAGCCCGACTTGGACCGGCTTCACAAACATGTGGCAAGCAAGGGGAGCACAATGAGAAAGCGCGGACTAGGTCAGCCCCCCGGTACTTGTGCACCGCTGGACGTCGTCCACCACCACGAACTAGATCCGTGCCACCCATCAAAGAAGTCGGTGACCCGGATCGCACTGCCATTGAACCACAACAGCCGCACCGCCCCACCCCACCGGCACCCGAAGGACCTCCGGCAACACCGCCACCGACCATCGTGCCCACGAAAAGGAACCATGCCGTCCGCGAGCACCTCCCGAATCGAGCCCAACCCCCCGACCAGCCTTGGGCCCAAATCTCGTTCATTCGAGCACGAGCCCAGGGCCAATCCCATGAGAAGGAGTGATGACCCACAAGTATAGGGGATCTATCGTAGTCCTTTCGATAAGTAAGAGTGTCGAACCCAACGAGGAGCAGAAGGAAATGATAAGCGGTTTTCAGCAAGTTATTCTCTGCAAGTACTGAAATAAGTGGCAACAGATAGTTTTGTAATAAGGTAAATTGTAACGAGCAACAAGTAACAAAAGTAAATAAGGTGCAGCAAGGTGGCCCAATCCTTTTTGTAGCAAAGGACAAGCCGGAACAAACTCTTATAATAGGAAAAGCGCTCCCGATGATACATGGGAATATCGTCAAGCTAGTTTTTATCACGT
>NW_024116094.1:0-91070 GCF_003073215.2 Triticum urartu | reverse complement strand
AGACACTTCTGTTCCTGAGTCTGCTGCAGGTCCTCAATTTGATTACCATGTTGAGCACAGGCCTCATGTCCAGAAGCCAGTCCCACGGCTGCCGAGGTTCCCAGGTCCTGCATCAGCACCTGGATCCTTTAACATCAATAGCTTCGAGGCAGATAATACGTTCTTCAACAGATCCAAGAACCCCTATTCAAGGGAAAGGATTTCATCAGATAGGTTCTGGAGCTATCCTCAGCGCAGCTACTATTCATGCATCCTATACAACCAAGGTCGCATCTTCCCGCACAAGCGCCTTGATGTTGAAGCCATTGCTGGTCTGCCCTGTTTAGAGGAAGCATTGGATTGCTTCAAGCAAGTGGGTCTGCTGCAGTTTGTAACTGATGAAGAGCACTGGAACGAAGAGCTTCTGCTGCAATTCTATGCCACCCTCCACATCAAAGGATACAACAGAGATCCGAAGACTTGGGCCCTGGAGTGGATGAACGGCAATGTCCATCACGAAGCCAATGCATTTGATATCATTGAGCTCACCGGCCTGCCCACTCCTGGCGAATTCTTCGAGGAAGGCTGTCCACTACACACTGAAGCTCTTGAGAGCATATTCCAGAGGCCTGAACCGAATATGAGTCAGATGCTCTCCATGATGAAGCCATTGCCCCACGATGCTCCTTATCCAACAGAGTTCTTCGTTGAAGACTTTGAGTACCTGCCCAGAACCATCTATCACATTATCCGGCGGACTCTCTGGCCTATCAAAGGGCACTCTCCAAATGCCAAGATCGAGGGTGCAATGAAGACTCTGCTGTTTTGTATCCTTCATGGCAAATGCTTCAACGCACAGGACTTCTTCATATGCCAACTAGCTGCATCAGGCTCAGATCTGTTTGGTTTAAAGTTCTATGCTCCTTGGGTAATGAGACTGATCAAGCTTCACTCTGTGATCTCATATCAGCCCTCAGCCTGCAACCATCGGATCTTCTTGCCAGATGTGGATACCTCTGCTGAAGCTATATATCCTGAGCCTGCCAAGCAACCTTTGAGTCTTCAGAATGCAGAACACCAGAGCTTCACTCAAAACGTTGAAGGTGTTGAAGCCATCTCCAGGGTGTATCCTTTGGCTGGCACTACACGTGCACCACACCCTGCTTCAACTAAAGCCACCGACAGTGCAACTGCTTCAAGACCCAAGAAGCGCGCTCGTGTTCTCAATAACCGAGAACTTCTTGTGGCCCTTCATCAAAAACAAGATAGGCATCATGACTGGCTAAAGCGTCAGATGAAAAGCCTCTTGGTGGATGTTAATCGTCTTCGAAATCTTGCCACCAAGAATGCTTTCGTTACCCATGAAACCTGTCGTCGTACATGGAAAGGGCTATCAATGATGTGTACTGAAGCTGAACTTGAAGAGGATGGCTTCACTGAGCGATTCAAGTTTGACACCACACCTCCTAGAAGGGCTGTGATGCGAAGCACACCATCACTTGAAGACTCTGAGTTCTCTTCATCTGCTGCAACAGTAACTGCACGAGTCATCGAGGATGAAGATGATGCAACTTCACCACCACCCTCTTCTGCACCGCCAAACACCTCCAACGACCCTGCTGCTCCTGGGAACGAGTAGACACTCTATGTCTTCAAACCTTTTTGGTCCTTACTGACAAAAGGGGGAGAAGCATATGGGTTGATAGTCTTCAAGCGGGTCCATATGGGCGGGTGCTTTATGTTTAGCTATATTTTGCTTCGTGCTTACAACTCTCGTTTTTGCTTCATTTGGTTCCTTGAGTTGTAACACTAAACCAGATGGTCGTCTGCTACTTGTTTGCCACCCTGTTTTGCGAAGATAAATTCCGCATGTGCGACGATAAATTCCGCACTTATCTCATTCTGCAGACGTCCATTTTCCATTATGCATGTCATTATCTTCATATACCTTCACATGCATAGTGGATTTTCATCATAAGTTGAAGTGGATCTCCACAAGTACAACCTGCCATGTGCATTTGCATTCCAAAGGCAAATTACTTATATGCACATCTTCAGGGGGAGCCCTTGCAACTAATGAAGACAATTCCCTATCCTTTACAAATTTCACAGATTATATTCCCCGTTGAAAACTTCAACTAGTTTGTCATCAATCACCAAAAAGAGGGAGATTGTAAGTGCATCTAGTGCCACCCCTAGTTGGTTTTGGAGTATTGACGACAAACCTAGTTGAGGGACTAATGTGTTTGTGAGAATTGCAGGATAACACAGGTAGAAGTCCCTCATTGATTCGGTTTTACTACCAGAGATGACCCCTAAAAATGTATGAAGACATTGAAGTCAAAGGTGGTATATGAAGATATTCATATTGAAGACTCTGACAAAAGAAGACACGTTATGAAGCCTATGGAGCTCGAAGACGTAGATCTTTCGTAGTTCTTTTTCTTTTGTGTTGAGTCATAGGAACCACCGTACTGTTAAGTGGGGTCCAGGAGAACCAGTCAGAATGACTGAAGTGATGCCTAAACCAAAAAACCTATGTCTTCGAGTGAAGACAATGAGAGCGAATCTTGTCCAGAGCCGGACAAGTCAGCTTTGCTTGTAGCCCAAGTAAAGTTGCCATGAGAGTTTGAAATCTGACCGTTGAGACACGTGTCAGTTCCTTAGTGACCCAGGGTCATTTCGGACAAATCAGGTCAGGTTGCCAAGTGGCTATAAATAGCCCACCCCATACAACCATAAACGGTTGGCTGCTCAGATTTCAGTGCACGACTTTTGTCGTTTGAGAGCAACCCACCTCGAAGCCTTTGAGAGAGAGAATTCCTTGCGAGGATAAAGTCCTAACCACCCAGAGCCAGAGAACATTGGGCATCACTTAAGTCTTCTAGTCTGTGTGATCTGAAGACTTATTACACTTGAGGACTGTGCATCCCCAGATGATTAGGCGTCGCGTTCAGAGCATCCAAGAGACATTGTGGATTGCTAGTGAACGAAGTCTGTGAAGGTTTGGGAGTCTAACTTGAAGACTTACCAGAGTGATTGGGCGAGGACTATGTGACCTTAGCTCAAGGAGAATACGGTGAGGACTTGGTGTCCTGAGCTGCGTGTTCAGGACTGGGTGTCCGGGACTGTGTGTCCTAAGGTTTAAATACCTAGCCGCTCCAACCAGACGTACAGTTGTCACAGCAACTGGAACTGGTCCAACACATCATTGTCTTCAACGAGTCACTGGTTTCATATTCACTTCCTTTTACTTACTGATCCCTCATTGTGAAGTCTTTGCGTGTCTGTTCTATCTTTTGTCTTCACAACGTGAGTGTATGATCTGTTTGGCTTCATAGTATCTTCCTACTTGATCCTTATTACACTACAGCTATTTGTCACTGTGCTTTCACTCTGTTGATACTTGACCATAGCTAGCCTAGTGTAGTCTAACTTCCGCTTCATAGTAAATAGGCCTATCTCTACTGTTTGTCTTCATAACTTCCACGTTTTGAAGACTTTCATAAAAATCGCCTATTCACCCCCCCTCTAGTCGATATAACGCACTTTCAAGAACATGGGGCTCGTTGGGCCCACTCGGCGGTTTCGTCGATTCGCAAGGCCAGTGGTCCAGTTGTCGTCACGCTAAGAACTTAGCGAGCGTTACTAATTTGAGGCGTGACGGTTTCTATTCTTAAATTGGATATGTTTATTAAAGACACAAAGAACCGCAATGATCACGTGAATGGACTTGTCACGATGCCAAGCTTGAGTGCGACAGAACAGGGGGCTCGATGGGCCCACTAGACAGTTTCATCAATGCGCATGGTCAGTGGTCCAGCTGTCGTCACGCCAAGAATTTAGCTAGCGTTACTAATTTGAAGTGTGACAGCTTTGATTCTTAAATTGGATATGTTTTTTAAGGACACCAAGAAGCGTGATGATCACGTGAATGTACTTGTCGCGATGGCCAGCACTAGTGCGAGAGAACATGGGGCTCGTTGGGCCCACTTGACAGTTTTGTCGATTCGCAAGGTTAGTGGTCCAGTTGTCGTCACGCCAAGAAGTTAGCGAGCGTTACTAATTTGAGGCGTGGCGGTTTCTATTCTTAAATTGGATATGTTTATTAAAGACACAAAGAACCGCAATGATCACGTGAATGGACTTGTCACGATGCCCAGCTTGAGCGCGGTAGAACAGGGGCTCGATGGGCCCACTCGGCAGATTCATCAATGCACAAGGTCAGTGGTCCAGCTGTCGTCACGCAAAGAATTTAGCTAGCGTTACTAATTTGAAGTGTGACGGTTTTGATTCTTAAATTGAATATGTTTATTAAAGACACCAAGAAGCGTGATGATCAAGTGAATGTACTTGTCGCGACGGCCAGCACCAGTGCAAGAGAACATGGGGCTCATTGGGCCCACTCGGCAGTTTCGTCGATTCGCAAGGCCAGTGGTCCAGTTGTCGTCACGCTAAGAAGTTAGCGAGCGTTACTAATTTGAGGCGTGGCGGTTTCTATTCTTAAATTGGATATGTTTATTAAATACACAAAGAACCGCAATGATCACGTGAATGGACTTGTCATGATGCCAATCTTGAGTGCGACAAAACAGGGGGCTCGATGGGCCTACTCGGCAGTTTCATCAATGCGCAAGGTCAGTGGTCCAGCTGTCGTCACGCCAAGAATTTAGCTAGCGTTACTAATTTGAAGTATGACAACTTTGATTCTTAAATTGGATATGTTTTGACACCAAGAAGCGTGATGATCACGTGAATGTACTTGTCGCGATGGCCAGCACTATTGCGAGAGAACATGGGGCTCGTTGTGCCCACTTGACAGTTTCGTCGATTCGCAAGGCCAGTGGTCCAGTTGTCGTCACGCTAAGAAGTTAGCGAGCACTACTAATTTGAAGCATGGCGGTTTGTATTCTTAAATTGCATATGTTTATTAAAGACACAAAGAACCGCAATGATCACGTGAATGGACTTGTCGCGACGCCCAACTCGAACGCGACAGAACAGGGGACTCGATAGGCCCACTCGATAGTTTTCCGGATGCGCAAGGTCAATGGTCCAGCTGTCGTCACGCCAAGAATTTAGCTAGCGTTACTAATTTGAAGTGTGCCGGTATTGATTCTTAAATTGAATATGTTTATTAAAGACACCAAGAAGCGTGATGATCAAGTGAATGTACTTGTCGCGACGGCCAGCACCAGTGCAAGAGAACATGGGGCTCGTTGGGCCCACTCAGCAGTTTCGTCGATTCGCAAGGCCAGTGGTCCAGTTGTCGTCACGCTAAGAAGTTAGCGAGCGTTACTAATTTGAGGTTTGGCGGTTTCTATTCTTAAATTGGATATGTTTATTAAAGACACAAAGAACCGCAATGATCACGTGAATGGACTTATCATGATGCCCAGCTTGAGTGCGACATAATAGGGGGCTCGATGGGCCCACTCGGCAATTTTGATCAATGCGCAAGGTCAGTGGTCCAGCTGTCATCACGCCAAGAATTTAGCTAGCGTTACTAATTTGAAGTGTGATGGTTTTGATTCTTAAATTGGATATGTTTTTTTAAAGACACCAAGAAGCATGATGATCACTTGAATGTACTTGTCGCGACGGCCAGCACTAGTGTGAGAGAACATGGGGCTCGTTGGGCCCACTCGACAGTTTCTTCGGTTCAGAAGGTCAGTGTTCCAGTTGTCGTCACGCCAAGAAGTTAACGAGCGTTACTAATTTGAGGAGTGGCGGTTTCTATTCTTAAATTGGATATGTTTATTACAGACATAAAGAACCGCAATGATCACGTGAATGGACTTGTCGCGATGCCCAGCTCGAACGCGACAGAATAGGGGACTCGATGGGCCCACTCGGCAGTTTTATGGATGCACAAGGTCAATGATCCAGCTGTCATCACGCCAAGAATTTAGCTAGCGTTACTAATTTGAAGTGTGACGGTTTTGATTCTTAAATTGAATATGTTTATTAAAGACACCCAGAAGCGTGATGATCAAGTGAATGTACTTGTCGCGACGGCCAGCACCAGTGCAAGAGAACATGGGGCTTGTTGGGCCCACTCGGCAGTTTCGTCGATTCGCAAGGCCAGTGGTCCAGTTGTCGTCACGCTAAGAAGTTAGCGAGCATTACTAATTTGAGGCGTGGCGGTTTCTATTCTTAAATTGGATATGTTTATTAAAGACACAAAGAACCGCAATGATCACGTGAATGGACTTGTCACGATGCCAAGCTTGAGTGCGACAGAACAGGGGGCTCGATGGGCCTACTCGGCAGTTTCATCAATGCGCAAGGTCAGTGGTCCAGCTGTCGTCATGCCAAGAATTTAGCTAGCGTTACTAATTTGAAGTGTGACAGCTTTGATTCTTAAATTGGATATGTTTTTTGAGGACACCAAGAAGCGTGATGATCACGTGAATGTACTTGTCGCGATGGCCAGCACTAGTGCGAGAGAACATGGGGCTCGTTGGGCCCACTTGACAGTTTCGTCGATTAGCAAGGCCAGTGGTCCAGTTGTCGTCACGCTAAGAAGTTAGCGAGCATTACTAATTTGAGGCATGGCGGTTTGTATTCTTAAATTGGATATGTTTGTTAAAGACACAAAGAACCGCAATGATCACGTGAATGGACTTGTCGCGACGCCCAGCTCGAACGCGACAGAACAGGGGACTCGATAGGCCCACACGATGGTTTTGCGGATGCACAAGGTCAATGGTCCAGCTTTCGTCACGTCAAGAATTTAGCTAGCGTTACTAATTTGAAGTGTGCCGGTTTTGATTCTTAAATTGAATATGTTTATTAAAGACACCAAGAAGCGTGATGATCAAGTGAATGTACTTGTCGCGACGGCCAGCACCAGTGCAAGAGAACATGGGGCTCATTGGGCCCACTCGGCAGTTTCGTCGATTCGCAAGGCCAGTGGTCCAGTCGTCGTCACGCTAAGAAGTTAGCGAGCGTTACTAATTTGAGGCGTGGTGGTTTCTATTCTTAAATTGGATATGTTTATTAAAGACACAAAGAACCGCAATGATCACGTGAATGGACTTATCACGATGCCTAGCTTGAGTGCGACAGAACAAGGGGCTCGATGGGCCCACTCGGCAATTTTCATCAATGCGCAAGGTCAGTGTTCCAACTGTTATCACGCCAAGAATTTAGCTAGCGTTACTAATTTGAAGTGTGACGGTTTTGATTCTTAAATTGGATATGTTTTTTTAAGGACGCCAAGAAGCGTGATGATCACTTGAATGTACTTGTCGCGACGGCCAGCACTAATGTGAGAGAACATGGGGCTCGTTGGGCCCACTCGACAGTTTCGTCGGTTCGCAAGGTCGGTGTTCCAGTTGTCTTCACGCCAAGAAGTTAACGAGCGTTACTAATTTGAGGAGTGGCAGTTTCTATTCTTAAATTGGATATGTTTATTAAAGACATAAAGAACCGCAATGATCACGTGAATGGACTTGTCACGATGCCCAGCTCGAACGCGACAGAATAGGGGACTCGATGGGCCCACTCGGCAGTTCTACGGATGCACAAGGTCAATGGTCCAGCTGTCATCACGCCAAGAATTTAGCGAGCGTTAGTAATTTGAAGTGTGACAGTTTTGATTCTTAAATTGGATATGTTTATTAAAGACACCAAGAAGCGTGATGATCACGTGAATGTACTTGTCGCGGCGGCTAGCACCAGTGCGAGAGAACATGGGGCTCGTTGGGCCCACTCAGCAGTTTCGTCGATTCGCAAGGCCAGTGGTCCAGTTGTCGTCACACTAAGAAGTTAGCAAGCGTTACCAATTTGAGGCGTGGCGATTGCTATTCTTAAATTGGGTATGTTTATTAAAGACATAAAGAACCGCAATATCACGTGAATGGACTTGTCATGTTGCCGAGCTTGAGCGCGACAGAACAGGGGGCTCGATGGGCCCACTCGGCAGTTTCATCAATGCGCAAGGTCACTGGTCCAGCTGTCGTCACACCAAGAATTTAGCTAGCGTTTAAATTGGATATGTTTTTTAAAGACACCAAGAAGCGTGATGATCACTTGAATGTACTTGTCGCAACGGCTAGCACCAGTGTGAGAGAACATGGGGTTCGTTGGGTCCACTCAACAGTTTTGTTGATTCGCAAGGTCAGTGGTCCAATTGTCGTCACGCTAAGAAGTTAGCGAGCGTTACTAATTTGAGGCATGGTGGTTTCTATTCTTAAATTGGATATGTTTATTAAAGACACAACGAACCGCAATGATCACGTGAATGGACTTGTCGCGACGCCTAGCTCGAACGCGACAAAACAGGGGACTCGATGGGCCCACTCGGCAGTTTTGCGGATGCGCAACGTCAATGGCGCAGCTGTCATCATGCCAGGAATTTAGCGAGCGTTACTAATTTGATGTGTGACTGTTTTGATTCTTAAATTGGATATGTTTATTAAAGACACCAAGAAGCGTCATGATCACGTGAATGTACTTGTCGCGGCGGCCAGCACCAGTGCGAGAGAACATGGGGCTCATTCATCAATTCGCAAGGTCAGTGGTCCAGTTGTCGTCACGCTAAGAAGTTAGCGAGCGTTACTAATTTGAGGCGTGGCAGTTTCTATTCTTAAATTGGATATGTTTATTAAAGACACAAAGAACCGCAATGGTCACGTGAATGGACTTGTCACAATGCCCAGCTTGAGCGGGACAGAACAGGGGGCTCGATGGGCCCACTCGGTAGTTTCATCAATGCGCAAGGTTAGTGGTCCAGCTGTCGTCACGCCAAGAATTTAGCTAGCGTTACTAATTTGAAGTGTGACGGTTTTGATTCTTAAATTGGATATGTTTTCTAAAGACACCAAGAAGCGTGATGATCGTGTGAATGTACTTGCCGCGATGGCCAGCACCAGTGCGAGAGAACATGGGGCTCGTTGGGCCCACTTGGTAGTTTCGTCGATTCGCAAGGTCAGTGGTCCAGTTGTCGTCACGCCAAGATGTTAGCGAGCGTTACTAATTTGAGGCGTGGCGGTTTCTATTCTTAAATTGGATATGTTTATTAAAGACACAAGGAACCGCAATGATCACGTGAATGGACTTGTCGCGACGCCAAGCTCGAACGCGATAGAACAGGGGGGTCGATGGGCCCACTCGATAGTTTCATCAATGCGCAAGGTCTGTGGTCCAGCTGTCGTCACACGAAGAATTTAGCTAGCGTTACTAATTTGAAGTGTGACGGTTTTGATTCTTAAATTGGATATGTTTTTTAAAGACACCAAGAAGCGTGATGATCACGTGAATGTACTTGTCGCGATGGTCAGCACCAGTGCGAGAGAACATGGGGCTCGTGTAGCCCACTTGGCAGTTTCGTCGATTCGCAAGGTTAGTGGTCTAGGTGTCATCACGCCAACAAGTTAGCGAGCGTTACTAATTTGAGGCATGGCGGTTTCTATTCTTAAATTGGATATGTTTATTAAAGACACAAGGAACCGCAATGATCATGTGTGTGGACTTGTCGCGACGCCCAGCTCGAACGCGACAAAACAGGGGACTCGATGGGCCCACTCGGTAGTTTCATCAATGCGCAAGGTCAATGGTCCAGCTGTCATCATGCCAAGAATTTAGTGAGTGTTACTAATTTGATGTGTGGTGGTTTTGATTCGTAAATTGGATATGTTTATTAAAGACACCAAGAAGCGTGATGATCACATGAATGTACTTGTCGCGATGGCCAGCACCAGTGCAAGAGAACATGGGGCTCGTTGGGCCCACTCGGCGGTTTCGTCGATTCGCAAGGTCCTTGGTCCAGTTGTTGTCACGCTAGAAGTTAGCGAGCGTTACTAATTTGAGGTGTGGTGGTTTCTATTCTTAAATGGGTATGTTTATTAAAGACACAACGAACTGCAATGATCACGTGAATGGACTTGTCACGATGCCCAGCATGAGCGCGACAGAACAGGGGGCTCGATGGGCCCACTCAGCAGTTTCATCAATGCGCAAGGTCAGTGGTCCAGCTGTCGTCACGCCAAGAATTTAGCTAGTGTTACTAATTTGAAGTGTGACAGTTTTGATTCTTAAATTGGATATGTTTTTTAAGGACACCAAGAAGCGTGATGATCACGTGAATGTACTTGTGGCAATGGCCAGCACTAGTGCGAGAGAACATGGGGCTCGTTGGGCCCACTCGACAGTTTTGTCGATTCGCAAGGTTAGTGGTCCAGTTGTCGTCATGCCAAGAAGTTAGCGAGCATTATTAATTTGCTGCGTGGTGGTTTCTATTCTTAAATTGGATATGTTTATTAAAGACACAAAGAACCGAAATGAACACGTGAATGGACCTGTCGTGATGCCCAGCTCGAGCGCGGCAGAACAGGGGGCTCGATGGGCCAACTCGGCAATTTCATCAATGCGCAAGGTCAGTGGTCCAGCTGTCGTCACGCCAAGAATTTAGCTAGCGTTACTAATTTGAAGTGTGACGGTTTTGATTCTTAAATTGGATATGTTTTTTAAAGACATCAAGAAGCGTGATGATCACTTGAATGTACTTGTCGCAACGGGAAGCATCAGTGTGAGAGAACATGGGGCTCGTTGGGCCCACTCGGCAGTTTCATCGATTCGCAAGGTCAGTGTTCCAGTTGTCGTCACGCCAAGAAGTTAGCGAGCGTTACTAATTTGTGGCGTGTCGGTTTCTATTCTTAAATTGGATATGTTTATTAAAGACACAAAGAACCGCAATGATCACGTGAATGCACCTATCATGATGTCGAGCTCGAGCACGGCAGAACAGGTGGCTCGACGGGCCCACTCGGCAGTTTCATCAATGCGCAAGGTTAGTGGTCCAGCTGTCGTCACGTCAAGAATTTAGCTAGCGTTACTAATTTGAAGTGTGCCGGTTTTGATACTTAAATTGGATATGTTTTTTAAAGACACCAAAAGCGTGATGATCATGTGAATGTACTTGTCGCGACGGCTAGCACGAGTGTGAGAGAACATGGGGCTCATTGGGCTCACGTGTCGATTCGCAAGGTCAGTGGTCCAGTTGTCGTCACGCCAAGAAGTTAGCGAGTGTTACTTATTTGAGGCGTAGCTATTTTGATTCTTAAATTGGATATGTTTTTTAAAGACACCAGGAAGCGCGATGATCACGAGAATGGACTTGTCGCGATGCGCAACTCAAGCACGATAGAACAGCGGGCTCGATGAGCCCACTCGGCAGTTTCGCCGATGTGCAAGGTGACTAGTCCAGTTGTCGTCACGCCAAGAATTTAGTGAGCATTACTAATTTGAGGCCTGACAGTTTTGATTCTTAAATTGGATATGTTTTTTACACATACCAAGAAGCATGATGATCACATGAATGTACTTTTCACGATGGCCAACTCCAGTGCGAGAAAACAAGGGGATCGATGAGCCCACTCGGCAATTTCACCGATGCGCAACGTCAGTGGTCCAGTTGTCGCATGCCAAGAAGTTATCGAGCGTTACCAATTTGAGGCGTCGTGGTTTTCATTCTTAAATTGGATATGTTTTTTAAAGACACCAAGAAGCACGATGATCACGTGAATGGACTTGTCGCGACACACAGCTCTTGCACGAGAGAACAGAGGGCTTGATGGGCCAACTCGGCAATTTCACCGTTACGCAAGGTCAGTGGTCCAGTTGTCGTCACGCCAAGAAATTAGCGAGCATTACTAATTTGAGGTGTGGCAGTTTTGATTCTTAAATTGGATATGTTTTTTAAAGAAACCAAGAAATATGATGATCTCATGAATGGAGTTGTTGTGACGCCCAGCTCGAGCGCGACAGAATAGGGGGCTCGATGGGCCCACTCGGCAGTGTCGCCCATCTGTAAGGTCAGTGGTCAGCTGTCGTCACGCCAAGAATTTAGCTAGTCTTACTAATTTGAGGCGGTTTTGATTCTTAAATTGGATGTTTTTTAAAGACGCCAAGAAGCGTGATGATCACGTGAATGGAGTTGTCGTGGCGCCATACCCAAGCGTGACAGAACAAGGGGCTCGATGGGCTCGCTCGGTAGTTTCGCCGACGCACAAGGTTAGTGGTCCAGGTTTCATCACGCGAAGAAGTTAGCGAGAGTTACTAATTGGAGCCGTGGCGGTTTCGAATCTTAAATTGGATATGTTTTTAAAGACTCCAAGAAACGCGATGATCACGAGAATGGACTTGTCGCGACACACAACTCGAGCACGAGAGAACAGGAGGATCGATGGGCCCACTCTGCAGTTTCATCGATGTGCATGGTCAGTGGTCCAGCTGTCACACCAAGAATTTAGCGAGCGTTACCAATTTGAGGCATGGCGGTTTTGATTCTTAAATTGGATATGTTTTTAAAGACATCGAGAAGCGCAACGATCACGTGAATGGACTTGTCATGATGCTCAGCTCAAGCGCGACAGAACAAGGGGCTCAATGGGCCCACACGACAGTTTCGCCGATGCGCAAGGCCAGTGGTCCAGTTGTCGTCATGCCACTAATTTAGCGAGCGTTAATAATTTGAGGCATGGCTGTTTTGATTCTTAAGTTGGATATGTTATGTAAAGACACCAGGAAGCGCGATGATCACGTGAATGGACTTATCGCGACGCCCAGCTCGAGCATGACAGAACAGGGGCTTGATGGGCCCACTCGGGAGTTTTTCGGATGCGCAAGGTCAATGGTCCAGCTGTCATCATGCTAAGAATTTAGCGAGCGTTACTAATTTGAAGTGTGATGGTTTTTATTCTTAAATTGGATATGTTTATTAAAGACACCAAGAAGCTGATGATCACGTGAATGTACTTGTCGCGACGGCCAGCACCAGTGTGAGAGAACATGGGGCTCATTGGGCCCACTCGACAGTTTCCTCGATTCGCAAGGCCAGTGGTCCAGTTGTCGTCACGCTAAGAAGTTAGTGAGCGTTACTAATTTGAGGCGTGGCGGTTTCTATTCTTAAATTGGATATGTTTATTAAAGACACAAAGAACCGCAATGATCACGTGAATGGACTTGCCACGATGCCCAACTTGAGCGCGACAGAACATGTGGCTCGATGGGCCCACTCGGCAGTTTCATCAATGCGCAAGGTCAGTGGTCCAGCTATCGTCACGCCAAGAATTTAGCTAGCGTGACTAATTTCAAGTGTGACGGTTTTGATTATTAAATTGGATATGTTTTTTGGAGACACCAAGAAGCATGATGATCACGTGAGTGTACTTGTCGCGACGGCCAGCACCAGTGCGAGAGAACATGGGGCTCGTTCATCGATTCGCAAGGTCAGTGGTCCAGTTGTCGTCACGCTAAGAAGTTAGCGAGCGTTACTAATTTGAGGAGTGGCGGTTTCTATTCTTAAATTGGATATGTTTATTAAAGACACGAAGAACCGCAATGATCACGTGAATGGACTTGCCACGATTCCCAACTTGAGCGCGATAGAACAGGGGACTCGATGGGCCCACTCGATAGTTTCATTAATGCGCAAGGTCACTGGTCCAGCTGTCGTCCCGCTAAGAATTTAGCTAGCGTTACTAATTTGAAGTGTGACGGTTTTGATTCTTAAATTGGATATGTTTTTTAAAGACACCAAGAAGCGTGATGATCAGGTGAATGTACTTGTCGCGATGGCCAGCACCAGTGCGAGAGAACATGGGGCTCATTGGGCCCACTTGGCAGTTTCATCGATTCGCAAGGTCAGTGGTCCAGTTGTCGTCACGCCAAGAAGTTAGCGAGCGTTACTAATTTGAGGCGTGGTGGTTTCTATTGTTAAATTGGATATGTTTATTAAAGACACAAGGAACCGCAATGATCACGTGAATGGACTTGTCGCGACGCCCAGCTTGAACGCGATAGAACACGGGGATCGATGAGCCCACTCGGCAGTTTTGCGGATGCGCAAGATCAATGGTCCAGCTGTCATCATGCCAAGAATTTAGCGAGCGTTATTAATTTGATGTGTGGTGGTTTTGATTCGTAAATTGGATATGTTTATTAAAGACACCAAGAAGAGTGATGATCACGTGAATGTACTTGTCGCGATGGTCAGCACCAGTACGAGAGAACATGGGGCTCGTTGGGCCCACTTGGCAGTTTCGTCGATTCGCAAGGTCAGTATCTAGTTGTCGTCACGCCAACAAGTTGGCGAGCATTACTAATTTGAGGCGTGGCAGTTTCTATTCTTAAATTGGGTATGTTTATTAAAGACACGAAGAACCGCAATGATCACGTGAATGGACTTGTCGCGACGCCCAGCTCGAACGCGATAGAACAGGGGGATCGATGGGCCCACTCGGCAGTTTTGCGGATGCGCAAGGTCAGTGGTCCTGCTGTCGTCACACCAAGAATTTAGCTAGCGTTACTAATTTGAAGTGTGACGGTTTTGATTCGTAAATTGGATATGTTTATTAAAGACACCAAGAAGCGTGATGATCACGTGAATGTACTTGTCGCGATGGCCAGCACCAGTGCGAGAGAACATGGGGCTCGTTGGGCCCACTTGGCAGTTTCGCCGATTCGCAAGGTCAGTGGTCCAGTTGTCGTCACGCCAAGAAGTTAGCGAGCGTTACTAATTTGAGGCGTGGCAGTTTCTATTCTTAAATTGGATTTGTTTATTAAAGACACAAGGAACCACAATGATCACGTGAATGGACTTGTCGCGGCGCCCAGCTCGAACACGATAGAATAGGGGGATCGATGGGACCACTCGGCAGTTTTGCGGATGCGCAAGATCAATGGTCCAGCTGTCGTCATGCCAAGAAATTAGCGACCGTTTCTAATTCGATGTGTCGTGGTTTTGATTCATAAATTGGATATGTTTATTAAAGACACCAAGAAGCGTGATGATCACGTGAATGTACTTGTCGCGATGGCCAGCACCAGTGCGAGAGAACATGGGGCTCGTTGGGCCCACTTGGTAGTTTCGTCGATTCGCAAGGTCAGTGGTCCAGTTGTCGTCACGCCAACAAGTTAGCGAGCGTTAGTAATCTGAGGCGTGGCGGTTTCTATTCTTAAATTGGATATGTTTATTAAAGACACAAAGAACCGCAATGATCACGTGAATGAACTTGTGATGGCAAAGTAATAAAAGCGATGTACTGCATAATAAAGGATTAGCTAGTAGTTTTTCTATCATACCTGAAGGAATTTCAAAGTAGACATTTTCATTTTCAGTAGGTTCAGTAGTTTGAGGAGGAACTCTTTGCTCTACTGGTCGGGGTGAAGATACCCCGAACAAGCCCTAAGAGGATTACTTTCCATAGTAACAAGTGATAGTAAATTTCAGCACACTATATAAATTTTTCCTTACCAAATTCCACCTACCAAAGGCGCTTCACTCCCCGGCAACGGCGCCAGAAAAGAGTCTTGATGACCCATAAATATAGGGGATCTATCGTAGTCCTTTCGATAAGTAAGATTGTCGAACCCAACGTGGAGCAGAAGGAAATGATAAGCGGTTTCCAGCAAGGTATTCTCTGCAAGTACTGAAATAAGTGGTAACAGATAGTTTTGTGATAGGATAATTTGTAACGAGCAACAAGTAACAAAAGTAAATAAAGTGCAGCAAGGAGTCCCAATCCTTTTTGTAGCAAAGGACAAGATTGGACAAACTCTTATATAGAGAAAAGCGCTCCCGAGGACACATGGGAATATCGTCAAGCTAGTTTTCATCACGTTCATATGATTCGCATTCGGTACTTTGATAATTTGGTATGTGGGTGGACCAGTGCTTGGGTACTGCCCTTACTTGGACAAGCATCCCACTTATGATTAATCTCTATTGCAAGCATCCGCAACTACAACAAAAGTATTAAGGTAAACCTAACCATAGCATGAAACTTATGGAACCAAATCATCCCCTTACAAAGCAACGCATAAACTAGGGTTGAGGCTTCTGTCACTCTAGCAACCCATCATCTACTTATTACTTCCCAATGCCTTCCTCTAGTCCCAAATAATGGTGAAGTGTCATGTAGTCCACGTTCACATAACACCACTAAAGGAGAGACAACATACATCTCATCAAAATATCAAACGATACCAAATTCACATGACTACTAATAGCAAGACTTATTCCATGTCCTCAGGAATAAACGTAACTACTCACAAAGCATAAACATGTTCATAATCAGAGGGGTATTGTCGGTGTCAAACCGGCGGATCTCGGGTAGGGGGTCCCGAACTGTGCGTCTAAGGCGGATGGTAACAGGAGGCAGGGAACACGATGTTTTACCCAGGTTCGGGCCCTCTTGATGGAGGTAAAACCCTATGTTCTGCTTGATTAATATTGATGATATGGGTAGTATAAGAGTAGATCTACCACGAGATCAGAGAGGCTAAACCCGAGAAGCTAGCCTATGGTATGATTGTATGTTGTAGTTGTTGTGTCCTACGGACTAAAACCCTCCAGTTTATATAGACATCAGAGAGGGTTAGGGTTACACAAGGCCGGTTACAAAGGAGGAGATATCCATATCCGTATTGCCTAGCTTGCCTTCCACCCCAAGTAGAGTCCCATCCGGACACGAGACAAAGTCTTCAATCTTGTATCTTCATAGTCTAACAGTCCGGCCAATGGAGATAGTCCGGCTGCTCGGAGACCCCCTAATCCAGGACTCCCATAGTAGCCCCTAAACCAGGCTTCAATGACGATGAGTCCGGCGCGCAGTATTGTCTTCGCCATTGCAAGGCGGGTTCCTCCTCCGAATGTACCACGGAAGAATTTGAATATAAGGATAGTGTCCGACCCTGCAAAATAAGTTCCACATACCACCGTAGAGAGAATAATATTTTTCACCAATCTAATTTGCTGACTTGTTTTGGCAACATGACATTAAGCCGTGGCCCGGTGATTATTCGAACCGTTTCCTTTAACTAGCCCCGCACATAACGCGAGACAGTTTTTCGACATGTCTCGTCGAAGCAGAGATCGTGTCCCCTTATTACGGGATTCTCATCAATATGGGCGTGGGTAACCCAACCGTGTCTAGGACTCCTAGATTATAGGTAAGTCCCAAACGGCTACGGAGAGGATGCTTGATACTCACCCTCTTTATAAAGGGACAAGGCTTTTACCTTGTTCCCTCCCATGCTCAATCGAATCCTTCCCCCACCTCGAGTTCTAACACCCAAAGCCCAGGTCAGGTGCTCCGGACCTTCAATCATGTCCGGATCTAGCCTTAAAGGCCGATGGATGCCCTCCTCCGTTACGGAAGAAGATATCAAGAAGTTGAGGGAGGCCAGATACCTGACCGCCGAGGTTTCGCATCGGCTGCCTGCCCGAGGGCAGGTCGTCCCTACTCCTGAACCCAACGAAGACATCGTGTTCATCTCCCACTTCCTCCGAGGATTAGGCCTCACTCTGGATCCCTTTGTTAGGGGGTTGATGTTTTATTACGGGCTAGATTTCCACGATCTAGCCCCGGACTCCTTTCTCCACATCTCGACATTCATTGTCGTGTGTGAGGCCTTCCTCCGCATCACCCCTCACTTCAGCCTGTGGCTCAAGACCTTTGACGTGAAGCCGAAGATGGTCGAGGGGCAGTATGCGGCGTGCGGAGGCGCACTAATAAGCAAGATAGCCAGAGCTTCGTGGCCCAAAGGTTCCTTTCCAGAGGTGTCCGGATTATGGCAACAGGAGTGGTTTTACATCACTGCTCCCAGAAGTGCCAAGTGGGTGGCTGCCCCTGCTTTCCGCTCAGGCCCTCCACCACAACTGATGTCATGGATTAGCAGAGGGCTGAGCTAGGGTCCTGCCAAGGACATGCCTGTACTGCAAAGCCGCATCCAAAATCTGTTCGAAGGAGATATCAGTTTGATTATGGTGGCGCAAGTCATGCTGGTTCGTCGAGTCCAGCCTTGCAAACGCCAGCCCCTCCGCATGTGGGAGTTCAACCTAGAAGGGTCGTGTACTATTCAGAATTCCCTCGGCCTGACACACGAGGAGATGTACAAATCATTCTTCGGACCCCAAATAGAGTGTCCGGATACTACCGAGGACGTGGGCCTGAGCAGCAACCGTACCGCCGACCAAGTAAGTAATCCTTTAGCCGAACACACCGTCTTTTATTTACCACGACGTCATTCTAAGAAGTCGCTCTTTGACCAGGACTGGCTAACTAAGGCGAAGATGATTCGGTGTTCGGCCCCCCTTCCTGAGGGTTTGGAGAATCTGGTACTGGAAAAGATGCTCGAGCTAGCACCCTGCCCGGAGCCCTCAAAGGAAGATAAAGGGGGGATAATGAGGTCGAAAGCGGCCCCCCATCACTACCAATTCCAACCGAGGGAATGAGCACCTCCATGAAGGAGGATAACCGAGGAGAAGAATCCGACCTTCTCTCACTTCAGGGAAGGAAGAGGACTGCCTCTGAAGATCCAGAAACCGAGGCTTCCAAACGGGAAAAGAAGTCTCCACTAGAGGGTCCTGCATTGGAGGGTGCTTTTGCCGCACAAAGTCCGCGCGAGGATCAGCCCTCCAACGAGCTATAAGTAATCAGAAAGTACTTTAATAGTGGAGATATACTACCTTACCTCTGAGGAAAATAACCGAAGCGTTTATCTTGCAGTTCGGATCTTAGCCCTTCTCAGCAGAGCTTGTCTTCAGGGGATCTTCTTCCGGAGATGATGGAGAGCGAAACGCCTCCCCCGGACTCCCCCGCTCAAGAAGCGGGCGACCTTGAAGTGTCGTCGCGGAGGGCCTCTCGGGATCCGGCGAGGCCAGAAGATAATCCTATAGTTACCCGAAGTCCTCAGCGTCCGGCTCTTGAAGAGATCAAACAAAAGAGTCCGGCACCGTATGGTATGCGGTCGGACGTACTGAGGGAGCTGTTGGAGCGAGCAGCCATCTCAGAGGAACACCGTACATTGATGGGTACGGTGATGGAAAGGATTTCATCCGCCGAAAGTGGGCTGCATGATGCCTTTGTGAGTCTACTGACGGGCTTTGGGGTACGTAAAATGATGTACATTTGTGATGGTACCGCACATTTTAGGTGTGCCCTGTGTAGATAGTAGCCCCTGAGACTCTGGTTGTCGTTGGGCCCACTTGGCAGTTTCATCGATTCGCAAGGCCAGTGATCCAGTTGTCGTCACGCTAAGAAGTTAGCGAGCGTTACTAATTTGAGGTATGGCGGTTTCTATTCTTAAATTGGGTATGTTTATTAAAGACACAAAGAACCGCAATGATCACGTGAATGGACTTGTCACGATGCCCAGCTTGAGCACGGCAGAACAGGGGTCTCGATGGGCCCACTCGGCAGTTTCATCAATGCACAAGGTCAGTGGTCCAGCTGTCGTCACGCCAAGAATTTAGCTAGCGTGACTAATTTGAAGTGTGACGGTTTTGATTCTTAAATTGGATATGTTTTTTAAAGACACCAAGAAGCGTGATGATCACTTGAATGTATTTGTCGCGACGGCCAACACCAGTGTGAGAGAACATGGGGCTCGTTGGGCCCACTCGACAGTTTCGTTGATTCGCAAGGTCAGTGGTCCAGTTGTCGTCACGCCAAGAAGTTAGCGAGCGTTACTAATTTGAGGCGTGGCGGTTTCTATTCTTAAATTGGATATGTTTATTAAAGACACAAAGAACCGCAATGATCACGTGAATGGACATGTCGTGATGCCCAGCTCGAACGCGGCAGAACAGGGGGCTCGATGGGCCCACTCGGCAGTTTCATCAATGCACAAGGTCAGTGATCTAGCTGTCGTCACGCCAAGAATTTAGCTAGCATTACTAATTTGAAGTGTGACGGTTTTGATTCTTAAATTGGATATGTTTTTTTAAAGACACCAAGAAGCATGATGATCACTTGAATGTACTTGTCGCGACGGCTAACACCAGTGTGAGAAAACATGGGGCTCGTTGGGCCCACTCGACAGTTTCGTCGATTCGCAAGGTCAGTGGTCCAGTTGTCGTCACGCTAAGAAGTTAGCGAGCATTACTAATTTGAGGCGTGGCGGTTTCTATTCTTAAATTGGATATGTTTATTAAAGACACAAAGAACCGCAATGATCACGTGAATGGACTTGTCGCGATGCCCAGCTCGAACGCGACAGAACAAGGGACTCGATGGGCCCACTCGACAGTTTTGCGGATGCGCAAGGTCAATGGTCCAGCTGTCGTCACGCCAAGAATTTAGCTAGCGTTACTAATTTGAAGTGTGCCGGTTTTGATTATTAAATTGAATATGTTTATTAAAGACACCAAGAAGCGTGATGATCAAGTGAATGTACTTGTCGCGATGGCCAGCACCAGTGCAAGAGAACATGGGGCTCGTTGGGCCCACTCGGCAGTTTCGTCGATTCGCAAGGCCAGTGGTCCAGTTGTCGTCACGCTAAGAAGTTAGTGAGCGTTACTAATTTGAGGCGTGGCGGTTTCTATTCTTAAATTGGATATGTTTATTAAAGACACAAAGAACCGCAATGATCACGTGAATGGACTTATCATGATGCCCATCTTGAGTGCGACAGAACAGGGGGCTCGATGGGCCCAGTCGGTGTCAAAACCGGCGGATCTCGGGTAGGGGGTCCCGAACTGTGCGTCTAGGCCAGATGGTAACAGGAGGCAAGGGACACGAAGTTTTACCCAAGTTCGGACCCTCTCGATGGAGGTAAAACCCTACGTCCTGCTTGATTAATATTGATGATATGGGTAGTATAAGAGTAGATCTACCTCGAGATCGAAGAGGCTAAACCCTAGAAGCTAGCCTATGGTATGATCGCTGATGTGTATGTTGTCCTACGGACTAAAACCCTCCGGTTTATATAGACACCGGATAGGGTTAGGGTTACATAGAGTCGGTTACAATGGTAGGAGATCTTCATATCCGTATCGCCAAGCTTGCCTTCCACGCCAAGGAAAGTCCCTTCCGGACATGGGACGAAGTCTTCAATCTTGTATCTTCATAGTCCAGGAGTCCGGCTGAAGGTATAGTCCGGCTATCCGAACACCCCCTAATCCAGGACTCCCTCAGTAGCCCCTGAACCAGGCTTCAATGACGACGAGTCCGGCGCGCAGATTGTCTTCGGCATTGCAAGGCGGTTTCCTCCTCCAAGTACTTCGTAGAAGATTTTGAACACAAAGATAGTGTCCGGCTCTGCAAAATAAGTTTCCACATATTACCATAGAGAGAATAATATTTACACCAATCTAATCTGCTAACGTATTTCGTAGCGTGACACACCACGGCCAAGCCTTTATCCGAGTCGTTTCATTATCCCACCTCAGCGCGTTATGCGAGGCGGTTTCCTTGGCACGTCTTGTTAAACCAGAGACCATGTCCCCTTATCCCGGGATTCTCATCAATACGGGCGTGGGTAACCCAACCGCTTCTAGGACTCCTAGATTATAGGCAAGTCCAAGCGGACACGGAGAGGACGCTTGATATTCACCCTCTTTATAAAGGGGACAAGGCTTTTATTTTTCCCTCCCGTGCTCAATCGAATCCTTCCCCCACCTCATGCTCAAACGCCCGAAGTTCAGGTCAGGTGCTCCGAACCTTCAGTCATGTACGGATCTAGCTTTCAAGGCCAATGGGTGCCTTCCTCCGTCACAGAAGAAGACATCAAAAAGTTGAGGGAGGCCAGATATCTGACCATCGAGATTTTGCATCGGCTGCCTCCTCGAGGGCAGGCCGTTCCCACCCCCGACCCCAACGAGAATGTCGTGTTCGTATCCCACTTCCTCCGAGGTCTAGGCCTTGCTTTGGATCCTTTCGTCAGGGGTTTGATGTTTTATTATGGGCTAAACTTCCATGATCTAGCTCTGGACTCTTTTCTTCATATCACGACATTCATTGTCGTGTGCGAGGCCTTCCTCCGGGTCACCCCTCACTTTGGCCTCTGGCTCAAGACCTTTGAAGTGAAGCCGAAGATGATCGAGGGGCAACATGCAGCGTGTGGAGGTGCCTCAATACGCAAGATGACGGGAGCTCCGTGGCCCAAAGGTTCCATCCCAGAGGTGTCTGAATTGTGGCAACAGGAGTGGTTCTACATCACGGCTCCTAGAAGTGCCAAGTGGGCGGCCGCCCCTGTTTTCCACTCGGGTCCTCCATCACAACTGATGTCATGGATCAGCAGATGTCTGAGCTGGGGGCCAGCCAAGGACGTGCCTATACTGCAAAGCCACATTCGAGATCTCTTCAATGGAGATTTCAGTTTGGTTGCGGTAATACAAGTTATGTTGGTTCATCAAGTCCAGCCTTGCAAACGTCGGCCTCTTCGCCTATGGGAGTTCAATCCCGAGGGACCGCGTGTCATTAAAAATTTTCTCAGCCTAACGCACGAGGAGATGTACAAGTCATTCTTCGGACCTCAGGTGGAGTGTCCGGAAATCTCCAAGGACGTGGGCCTGAGTAGTAACCGCGCCGCCGAACAGGTAAGGCATCTTCCGGCCGAACATACTATCTCTCCTTTGTTACGAAGTTATTTCTGAGAGTTTGCTTTTTGACCAAGACTGGCTAACAAAGGCGAAGTTGATTTGGTGTTTGGCCCCCCTCCCTGAGGGTTTGGAAAATCCGGTATTGGAAAAGATGCTCCAGACCGCACCTTGCCCGGAGCCCTCGAAGGAAGATACTGTGGAGGATAATGCGGGCGGACGCAGGCCCCCAACTCTACCCATTCTAGACGAGGGAGCGAGCGTCTCCATGAGGGAAGGTGACCAGAAGAGGAAAAGGACTGCGCCCGGGGATTCGGAAGCCAAAGCTTCCAAACGGGAGAAGAAGTTTCCCACAGAGGGTCCTACCTTGGGGGGCGCCGTTGCCGCACAAAGTCCACGGGAGGATCAATTCTCCCGCGAGTCGTAAGTGACCCAAAATACTTTAACAGTACAGATATGCCATCTTTTTCTTCTGAGAAGATAACCACCGCATATATTTTTGCAGTTTGGGCCTTAGCCCCTCTCAAATGAGCTCATCTTCGGGGGATCTTCTTCCAGAGATGATGGAGAGCGAAACGCCTCCTCTGGATTCCTCCACTCCGGAAGCGGGCGACCCTGAAGTGTTGTCGCGGAGGGCCTCTCCAAGTCCAGTGAGGCCATAAGATAATCCCATTGACCCCCGAAGCTCCCAATGTCTGGCTCCCGAAGAGAGCAGACAAAAGAGTCCGGCACCGTCTAGTGTGCGATCGGATGTTCTGAGGGAGTTGGTGGGGCGAGCGGCCATCTCAGATGAACACCGTGTGCTGATGAATACGGTGATGGAGAGAATATCGTCCGCCGAAAGCGGATTGCATGAAGCTTTTATGAGTCTATTGACACGCTTTGAGGTACGCAAAAGAATGTATGATAGTCCTGCACATTCTAGGTGAGGGAGTCCTGGATTAGGGGGTGTTTGGATAGCCGGACTATACCTTCAGCCGGACTCCTGGACTATGAAGATACAAGATTGAAGACTCCGTCCCGTGTTCGGAAGGGACTTTCCTTGGCGTGGAAGGCAAGCTTGGCGATACGGATATGAAGATCTCCTACCATTGTAACCCGACTTTGTGTAACCCTAACCCTCTCCGATGTCTATATAAACCGGAGGGTTTTAGTCCATAGGACGACATACACACCAACAATCATACCATAGGCTAGCTTCTAGGGTTTAGCCTCCTCGATCTCGTGGTAGATCTACTCTTGTACTACCCATATCATAAATATTAATCAAGCAGGACGTAGGGTTTTACCTCCATCGAGAGGGCCCGAACCTGGGTAAAACTTCGTGTCCCTTGTCTCCTGTTACCATCCGGCCTAGACGCACAGTTCGGGACCCCCTACCCGATATCCGCTGGTTTTGACACCGACATTGGTGCTTTCATTGAGAGTTCCTCTGTGTCGTCGCCATCAGGAAGGATGCCTCGCCCCATCTTTAAAGATGGCACCGTTGCTAAGGGAGCTTTGGCTGTCGGCCAAACCCTCCGGCTAGGTGGTTTTCTTATGACCGCCTGTTCGGCTTCTGTGCCGACGATGACCTCTCGACCCATCGAAAACAATCTTCACGTCAGCTCAGAACTCTCCGAGCAGTTAGATCCAATGGAGCTTTCCTCCATAAACGAGCTCTTGGATCGCTTCGCCGCCCTGGGAGTCGCTACGGATTACGACCAGATTGGGCCTAAAATCGATCTGAGAGAGATTAACTCTCCCCAAGTCACCCATCACGTTGCCGTGGTAGTGGGACAGTGCGGCGACCCTTCATCTATCTTAAGGACTCGCTACGTCCGGATTCCCGATCCCTCCAAGCCGAATACCTGCGGAGGGGAGGATATCACTCAAGACCTAAACTTAGAGTCAGGCGACGGGCTGGATTCATTAGACAACATCCAGGAATCCAAATTTTTGAGCTCGGAAATTCCTCGGCCTCTGAGCCTTAGATGGGGTGAGGCTTCGGATTTAATTCCACCCACCCACCCCAACATAAGCGATCTATCCAAAATCAGGCAAGAACCCGATGAAACAGTACATCATTACTGGGCCAGATTCCTCCTGGTTAAGAACAGGCTAAGGGACTGCCGCGAGGAAGACGCAATCTCAATCTTCTGCAATAATTGCATGGACAAGGGAATACTCAACGCCATAAGTCGCCATGATATTACACGCTTCGCTGACTTGGCGTCCATTGTACGAAAGTACTGTGCGATGGAAAGCGCCTGGAAGACCGAAATAAAATTTTGGGACAATCCGGCCTGAATATAAACCCAGTCCGAAATAAAAGGGTGCATCATCACCAGTCACCCGGGTCAAGCACTAAAAAGCAAAAACCCTCTACAGGGCATGGAACCGTACTGGAAGGATGGCTTAATGGACCCTGTAAAATTCACAGTACAGAGGACACCACACCAACTCACAGCCTCAGAGCATGTTGGATACTCCGGCAGGTGGCCAAAATTGGTGAAAATCTCCTAATTCCGGAGGCCACAGAAAGCCACCCTAGAGACACCAATACGGTATTAACAGTCTTCGAGACTTTCGCATCAAATAATATGCGAAAAAGGACACTCCTTAGCCTTGCCGAAGTCTACCAAGTAGCAACAATAAACCCATGGAGTGACACGGCTATTACCTTTAACGCCATTGATGAACCTAAATTACGAACAGCCCGAGCACCAGCCGCATTGGTCCTCAGTCCAGTAGTGGACGACTTTCATCTTTCCAAGGTACTCATGGACGGCGGCAGCGGATTGAACCTCATTTATGAGGAGACCCTTCAAAAAATGGAAATAGACTGCAACCGCATTGAGCGAAGCAGCACAACCTTTAGAGGAATAATCCCCAGTCGGGAAGCGCGCTGTACAGGAAAAATCACACTAGATGTGGTGTTCGGCACGCCGGATAATTACAGGTCCGAAGAGGTCACGTTCCAGGTGGCTCCGTTCAGCAGCGGTTATCACGCTCTGCTAGGGCGGGAAGCGTTTACAATCTTCCAAGCAATACCCCATTACGGGTACATGAAGCTCAAGATGCCCGGGCCTAACGGGATCATCACTCTCGCTAGTGATCCGGACATAGCACTCCGCGCCGAAAACAAGACAGCCGCACTGGCCCTCGAGGCACTATTCGAAGCCCTAGTGGCCGAGGAGCTGACTGCGCTGCGCTCTACGGTGAATAGGGACGATGTGGTACTCGACAAAAGATCCAAGTCCACCTTCTTTAAACCGGCGGACGAAATAGTTAAATTCCAAGTCCATCCAACGGACCCCAATAAAATAGCTTCCATCGGGGCATAGTTAAACCCTGATGTCGACGCCGCATTGCGAGAGTTCCTACGAGAGAACTGGGACATTTTTGCCTGGCACCCTTCAGACATGCCAGGAATCCCATGCAGGCTGGCCGAGCACAGCTTAAATATCCAAACAGGATTCAAACCTGTCAAACAGGCTCTTCGGCGTTTTTCCGAACCTAAGAGACATGCCATGGGAGAGGAGCTAGCAAAGCTATTGGAGGCCGGATTCATCAGAGATATAAAACATCCGGACTGGCTAGCAAACCTGGTGATGGTACCAAAGAAGGACAAATCCTGGCGCCTGTGTGTTGATTTTAAAGACCTTAACAAGGCTTGCCCAAAGGATCCCTTCCCCCTCCCCAGCATCGATCAAATTATCGACGCTACCGCAGGACACAATTTGTTGTGTTTCCTCGACGCATATTCCGGCTACCATCAAATCAAGATGGCAGAAGTAGACCAAGCCGCAACGGCATTTATCACACCATACGGGCCATTCTGCTTCAACATGATGCCCTTCGGGCTCAAAAACGCCGGCGCAACGTATCAGCGCATGATTCAGACATGTCTGGCAAGCCAGATCGGCAAAACAGTGGAGGCATATGTAGATGATGTGGTCGTCAAAACAAGACATGTTGAATCTCTAGTAGACGATTTGAGGCTCACATTTGATAACCTCCGAACATACGACATCAAGCTCAACCCGGAAAAATGCGTTTTCAACGTTCCAGCCGGAAAGCTCTTGGGCTTCATTGTATTCGGTAGAGGAATTGAAGCAAATCCAGCCAAGACCCGAGCTCTGTCGCAACTGGATATCCCAAAGGACCTCAAACAAATACAAAAGTTAACCGGATGCGTGGCGGCTCTAAGCCGCTTTATCTCCCGCTTGGGAGAAAAGGCCCTACCCCTTTACCGCCTCCTTCGGCGCACCGAACACTTCAAATGGACGGATGCAGCCACGGCCGGACTCGATAAAATAAAAGCCATACTGGCAACAAACCCAGTCCTGGCCGCGCCAAACATTGGCGAACCAATGCTATTATACATTGTAGCAACACATCAGGTTGTAAGCGCAGTGCTCGTCGTCGAACGAGAAGCGGGAGAACACAAATTCCCCCTTCAAAAGCCGGTCTATTATGTGTCCAATGTCCTCACTCCCTACAAATCACGGTACCCGCATTATCAAAAGATTGCGTACGCGGTATTCATGGCATCCCGGAAGCTACGACACTACTTTCAAGAGTGTTCAATAACAGTAGCCTCGGAAGTACCACTTAACGATATTATAAACAACCATGACGCAACGGGCCGGATTGCAAAATGGGCCATTGAGCTCCTCCCGTTCGACATAACTTATAAGCCACGATGAGCCATCAAGTCGCAAGTCTTGGCCGACTTCGTCGCAGAATGGACGGAGGCCGAACTCCCTAAAGAGTACGGCACATATTCAAATTGGATCATGCATTTCGATGGCTCCAAGATGTTGGCCGGACTGGGGGCTGGTGTCGTTTTGACGTCCCCCACAGGAGACACAGTTCAATACGTACTACAGATTATGTACACAGACTCGAACAATGCAGCCGAATATGAGGCCCTTTTACATGGTCTCCGAATGGCAGTATCCATGGGCATCCAACGCCTAGAGGTGCGCGGGAACTCAAACCTCGCAATATCCCAAATAAATGGAGACTTCGATGCCAAGGATCCAAAAATGGCAGCTTACCGCAACGCCGTCCTGAAAATGTCAGCTCGGTTCGAGGGGCTTGAATTTCACCATATAGCCCGGGAAAATAATCAGGCGGCAGATGTCCTGGCATGCATCGGCGCAAAACACGATGTAGTCCCACCCAACATCTTCTTGGAAAGGCTATTCAAGCCATCCGTAGCATGGGAAGGGGAGCCGAATAATAACAGCCCGGACCCAACCGCACTGCCCGACACCGAAAATTCTGACACCATCGGAGGCTCTGCCAATGAAATAACACCTTCAGCCCACGTAATAATGGTCGTCATCGCCCCATGGACAGAACCATTACTCGCCTACCTTACTAGGCAGGAACTCCCCGAGGACCAAAATGAGGCACGCTGCATAGTGCGGCGATCCAAAGCCTACAGAGTCCACGAGGGAGAGCTTTATAAGAAAAGCACTACCGGAATCCTTCAAAGGTGCATCTCCGAAGAGGAGGGGCGGAACCTCCTGGCTGAAATTCATGCCGGACTCGGCGGTCATCACGCTGCAGCCCGGTCCCTTTTAAGCAAGGCCTCCCGTACAGGCTTTTACTGGCCAACGGCCCGGGCAGACGCTCAGGACTTAGTCCAACGATGCACCGGTTGCCAGCTCTTTGCAAACCAAAGCCATATGCCACCCACCGCCCTCCAAACTATCCCCATTACTTGGCCCTTCGCGGTCTGGGGGCTTGACATGGTTGGACCCCTTAAAGGCAGAACCCATAAGCAAAAATACTTACTGGTCATGGTGGATAAGTTCACCAAATGGATAGAAGCCAAGCCTGTTAAGACGGCCGAATCCGGACCGGTGATAGACTTTATATCCGGGGTTGTACACCGTTACGGCGTCCCCCACAGCATCATCACTGATAACCACGAACTTCACGGCCGACGAGGTAAAACTCTGGTGCAAAAACATGGGCATCAAGCTCGATTATGCTTTCGTCTATCACCCACAAACTAACGGCCAGGTCGAACGTGCAAATGGTCTTATCATGAGCGGCATCAAACCCAGATTAGTGCGGTCCCTCAAGGAATCTAACACGCACTGGGTAGAGGAGCTTGACTCCGTACTCTGGGGGCTGCGGACCACGCCGAATCGCACCACCGGATACACACCATTCTTTATGGTGTACGGCGCAGAGGCAGTTTTGCCTTGCGACATAATTCATGACTCACCTCGAGTGAGCATGTATGAAGAAAGAGAAGCCGAGCTCGATCGGCTGGACAGCTTGGACACATTGGAGGAGGAGCGTGACATGGCAAAAGCCCGTTCCGCATTCTATCAACAGCAGGCTCGAAGATACCAAAGCAGAGAAGTACGGGCCAAAAATTACAACGTTGGCGAATTAGTTCTACGACTATCAGACAAGAAAAAGGACAAACTCAAGCCCAAGTGGGAAGGTCCCTTCATAATTGACCAAGTCCTGACTGATGGAGCGTACCGCCTACGGGATGCATCGGATAACCAACTTGAGCCAAACCCATGGAACGCAGCCTGTCTCCGAAGATTCTATGCCTAGCGTCGGACTCTGTGTTTGTCTCCTTCATCTGTCCATTTTTTATATTTTCTGTCTTACATTTCTCTTCTTCTCTCTCTCTCTCTTATAGCCTCTAAAGGCTCATAAAGTGATGCGCTATCCGCGCTCCTTAAACCTGGGGGCTTCTTTAAATAGAAGCTTATTCATGTGGGCTTCATGCCCAATACATGTGTCACACTTCCGCATGTACCTTTTATTCACCATTATATGCATCGATATGACTTAAGTTTTAGCCAAGCTGGGTTGCTTGGCTCCTGTGCTTACCCCTACGTTCCTGATTGTTCGGCTAGGTGGTAAAGGGAGCACCTCTGCGATTGTTACTGCCGGGTCAGCCGGACGTGTACCTCAGACTGGGTGAAGCCGAAAGATAGCGTTCTTAAGGGAATATTCGGTCGGTGAACTAAAGATGGCCTTTTTTATTTTTATCTATACGCCCCAAGATGTTTTTCCTGCGTTTCTTTTTGCAGCATGGACATGCACCTTAGGGCATGCCTCCCAGGGAAAGGAACCCCTAAGGGAACTATTCTCCCTGGAAGATGTTTCTTACTAACCATGTAATATAACATACCTAGTCAGGCACTTGTCTGTTCACGCCCTAATGACCCCTACGCCTAGTCTCCATGCATTCCCCGGTTCCTATATAACCGCATGGGAATTCGGACACACTCCGGACCGTCAGGTCCTGAGGCTGAAGCGAAAAGGTCGGCCATGACAAATGATCTACAATCCGGCTAGAAGGCATTATAAATGTCAATTAAATTACATAGTCATTTTGACTGGTTGTATTCCTCTTCAATACCATCTAACAGGCTATCTAATTTACAGTCCTGCTGGGAATACTTTGCGGCCAATTCTACTTGGCCGTATACTAAGCTTACAGGGATCTCCTTCCCATCGGGCCCTACAGGACCGACCTCGGCCATGTGGTTGGGGTCAGCCTTTGCGTACCGCGTCTTCACCATGGCCCAGGCCTCCCTAGCACCTTGACGGCAGGCTAATATCTTCCACAATTGGAAGCGCCGCCATGCTTCCTTTAGCTTCTCCGCAAGCTCTCCAAGACCTTCGAGCATGGAGATGGATGGCCACAGGGCCTGGGCGACGCCTCGCATCTCCTGCCGAACTCGATCAAGCAGTTGTGAGAGCTCGGGAAGAAGGTCACCCATAGAACCGGGCATCTCCTCTGCAGGATGACCTATTAGCACACCTACAGACATTGCTCTGTTAGTCGACTTCCCCGCCGAACTTTCTTTCAAAAGGTTCGTTCAAGCACTTACTAAATATGCCGCCGAAGCCGCTGATTCTCCTTCACGGAGTCTGACAGCTGGGCACGAACATCTTTCAGCTCGATGCCCAGCTTGGTGTTGGCATCTTGGAGATCGTTCTTCTCCCCCATCACCTTTATCAGCACCCTCTCACCAGCCTTTAGCTGGCGTAGGAGGTGTTGCCTTTCCGGATTCAATCCGGCGCCATCTGCAATTTCATTTGTCAGATTCGCACCAAAGACATGCTTCGCAAAATACTTATCTTTCGAAGTGAATATTACCAGAGGGGGTCTCCTTAGGCTCCCCTGCTGCGGCTAGTGCAGCCTCAAGTTGGGCTTTGCACTCTTCCAGCTCCTTGGACAGTAGGGAATTCTTTTCCGTAAGAACCTGCATCACAAATGATCCTTAAATCAGTTATTCTAACTGTTTCAAGTCTCGGGGGCTACTGGTATATACATATAATTACCAGAATTTTCTTACCCGTATGTCTTTTACATACTGCTCCATGGCTCTGGCTAGACCATTTTGAGCGGCACGGAGATACGCATCTCCTGAGTTGAAGGCATCTAACGCCCCTTGGGAGAAACAAGCGTTGCGAAGAACTGTCCGGCGACGCCTGTTGTTCATGGCACTCTCCACCTCAGAGTTGGTGGCAGACAACCCATCCACATCCTCCGTCGGAGGAGCGTCTGGCGCGCGCCTTGCGTTCGCCTCCGCCTCCTGACCAGGCTTTGGAGCCTGGCTGGTGGAGGCGTGATTGGCAGCCTCTCCGGATGTAGTCCGGTGAGGTCTCTTTGTCCTGAAAAGAGCGCGAGTGTCAATATGCCTCTAAGGTATAACACCTGGGATAAGGGGCGTGCCATACCTTTGCGCTGACGCCTCGGTCTGGACTGCACTTCTTTTCTGCCCGCGGGGCCCTACGGCCCCTCGTTGGCTTGTCGCCGCAGGTTCGGCCTTCCGCCTTAAATACCTCCCCTGCAAAGTTCGGTTGCAATCAGGAAACTGAACACGAGTGGGCGGACACCTATTCGGGGTACTGGGACTTCGATCTCAGGTACCTGGGGCGTCAGGATTAGCTCTGGATAATCGGCCGTAATGGCCACCAAGGCGTTGTCCTTGCTCAATTGATGGAACACTCCATCAATCAGCTCCACAGATATGTCTGGATCCTCTTGAGAGGCCGGGTCGAGGGACCGTCCTGGGTCCTCGGGTTGTGGAGGAGGGTTGTTTATTTCCTTAACAGCCCAGCGCAGTTCCTGCGTTAAAGTCGTCAGACTGAATATTTAACAATGGGAATACAAAACGGATGGACAAGTAAATACGGCCGCTTACCCAGCTCGGGGGATTGTGCATGGAGAATCCACCCTGAGGGTTGACACGGAGAAATTCCTCCTCTTCTCCCTTATACAAAGTGGACAAGATCTTTAGTAGAGCGGCAGCTGAATCCGGCCCCTTACGACCGTAGCGGGTGGCGTCGTCCTCCCCGTTGAAGTCCCACATGGGGTGGCTTCTATACTGAAGCGGCTGCACCCCCTGCATAATGCATTCGGCCATAACCCCGATCATGGTTAGTCCGGAATGGGCTAACAATCTTATTCGGCCCATCGGGTAAATGATGTCCCTGTCACTTTCCCTCTGAGGACTCCATGGGCGCCAGCTTAGGCGCTTCTTTAAGGGAGCACTGTTGAATTCAGGGAGGCCGATCCGAACAGGATCCGGCAACGGGACGTCTTCTATATAAAACCACTCCGAGGGCCAGTCTTCGGACGCCTTCTTTGGGGTTCCGGACAGATATCCGGTCTCGGCGATGCGCCACACTTTGGCTCCGCCCACTTGATACATTGACCCCTTCTTGGAACGGGGCACGAGGCAAAATAGCTCCTTCCACAGTACGAAATGAGCTTCGACACCCAAGAACAGCTCGCAGAGGGCTACAAAGCCCGCGATACACAGTACTGAGGCAGGCGTGAGATTATGTAGCTGGAGGCCGTAGAACTCCAGCAACCCCCGAAGAAATGGATGGATTGGAAATCTGAGCCCCCTTATTAAGTAAGGGACGAGGCACACCCGCTCTCCTTTGGAGGGATTAGGGGCATTCTCTGCTTGCTCTCCGCCGTTGTAGACGGCAAGACCGGCTCGAACCGGGACCATATAGGCCGGGGGGAGAAATCCCTTGGTCTGGAGTGTCACTAGCTCGCTATGCGGGATGGAATATCTCTCCCAATATCCAGGCTTAGGGCTGGAAGGGCGAGGGGAGGAGTTGCGACGGCTGGCCATGGTGGAATGGACCTTTGTCGGATGCGCTCTGATGAACACTCGCAGAGGGGAGATGGTGTGGATTGGATCTAAATCCTCGTCCCCTTAAATAGGGCAGCTGATTTACGCAGCTAGAGGTGTGAATGTAAAAACACTCAGACTTTTCATATTCGTTTGACACGTGGGGAGCGGCCATTATTGGGCGTAGGAGCCAAGGAGCGCAACATCTACAAGGAACCGGACTTTATTCAAACAGGTACACCGAATTTGGAGGAGAACCCACCTTGCAATGCCGAAGACAATCTGCGCGCCGGACTCAACGTCATTGAAGCCTGGTTCGGGGGCTACTGAGGGAGTCCTGGATTAGGGGGTGTTCGAATAGCCGAACTATACCTTCAGCCGGACTCCTGGACTATGAAGATACAAGATTGAAGACTCCGTCCCGTGTCCGGAAGGGACTTTCCTTGGCGTGGAAGGCAAGCTTGGCGATACGGATATGAAGATCTCCTACCATTGTAACCGACTTTGTGTAACCCTAACCCTCTCCTGTGTCTATATAAACCGGAGGGTTTTAGTCCGTAGGACGACATACACATCAACAATCATACCATAAGCTAGCTTCTAGGGTTTAGCCTCCTCGATCTCGTGGAAGATCTACTCTTGTACTACCCATATCATCAATATTAATCAAGCAGGACGTAGGGTTTTACCTCCATCGAGAGGGCCCGAACCTGGGTAGAACTTCGTGTCCCTTGTCTCCTGTTACCATCCGGCCTAGACGCACAGTTCGGAACCCCCTACCCGAGATCCGCCGGTTTTGACACCGACACTAGGTGTGCCCTGTGTAGATAGTAGCCCCTGAGACTCTGGTTGTCATCGGAAACGACGACAAACAAAGGATCATATTCCCAGGTAATAACCATACTGCCTCTATGTGCAGGTGATGGAAGCTCCAGTGGCTAGCCGGACTAGCGAGTTTGCCCATTTAGAACGGCAGTTGGATGCGGCAGACGCCGACATCGAGCTTGTTAACAAAAGGCTTGACGAGGCACAGGGTAAGTGTCATTATCTGGTAAACGCCACAATAGGAAGAGCAGCATGATGCCAGTATCTTTAATATGTTGTGACTGCAGATGGAGCTGCCACTATTGAAGCCTTGCGGGCAGAACTTGCCCGAGCCAAGGAACAAGCGAGGTTGGGTAATGCGGCTGCTGTGAAGGCGGCCAAAGAGTTGCAAGCCGAGAAGGCCGCGCATGGCGAGACCCGAGACAAGATGGCCAAGATGGCTATTGAATTAAAAGCCGCCGCCGACCGTTGCCGGGTTCTTGAAAAATAAAACCAAGCGAAGACATCGGACCTTGAAAAGGCTGCTGTGACAAAAAAGGATCTCCGCTCTGCTATGAGGGCAAAGAAGGAGGAGCTGCGGGAAGCCGGGGATATTGTAGCTGGGAAATCCTTTATGTTGCGGAGGAAATTCGGAGATCCACGGTATGCCCCTATGGACCGGCTGTGGAGTTCGGAGGATGTGTATATGGATTTGGCGGCGAGCGCTGCCGATGCGGCCAAGTACTTCCAGGGTCAGACAGATCATGGAGTAGACCAGCTGTTTTGGAGACAATTCCATTCTCCCGAGCATCCACTTTCATTGACCGACCAATTAGCCGAATGGGCCGAACTAAACAGGTTGTCCGGACTCTCTATGAGGTCTGTTGTGGATCAGCTGTGGCCGGGAAGGTCAAAACCGAACAGCTATTTCAGCTTGGTGCAGCAGGTCCTTGATGTGGTGCCGCGCATTAATGCGATGAGGAGGTTGGCGTGCATAGAGGGCGCATGGATGGCCTTTGCCCGTGTTAAGGCATATTGGGCGGAGATGGATGCTACCAATGTTGCAACGCGGGATTCGGCTATAGGTCGCAAGGCTGTCGAGCACTACTTTGAAGAAGTTCTTGAGGGTGCCCGTTTGATAGAGACCCAGTGCTCAAAAAATATTATGTTTGAGTGATATGTAATCTCATTGTAAGCGAAATGCTTTTATAAATTTTTATAAGGCTATTTTTATACTTTTGCCTGAAAGTAACATGATGCCTCCTGGGTGGCCGTTTATGTATACATGTGTATAACCTGAAAGATTGCAGCCGTCAGCTTCAACCCTCACGCATATAATGCGGAGGTGCTCGCAAAAACACGCATTCACACTTAACCCAACGTCTTGGTCCTATTAAGGAGGTGATAGCCGAGCGAGCGAGGCAACCGGACTATAATGCTTTAGCACTTTCACTTAGCCATAGGAGTTTGACAGTGGGGCTACTAGATAGCCCCTGGTGGCTCCGCACTCTCCTGATATCGGGGTACGTACATGCCTGGCCGGGAAACGGCCCTTCGTTAAGGCGAAGGAATTCTAACATTCCCACAAGTCATCGAGTGGTTGACCAGTCTCACGCTATATCATGACAGTCAGTTTTCGGCTTTCTCTACTGAGGTGCTCGTCCGGATGAACCAGGGCACAATCGCAGTAGTTCTCCTAGTGCTACCTTAGCCGGCAAGGCGGAACGTAAGGCACCAAAACAAAGGAGCCGGGCAAACCCAACATTTGACCAAAGACAATGATTTGAAGCTGATGCATATAGGGCCAAACTCGCGACGCCGAATACTCCCTAAGGTATTCGGTCTTTGTGGTATAAACCGGGCCTAAATAGTGGCCTTTGTAAGAAGCCCCGAGTGTCCAGGTACGTGCATTGTTCTGGCATGGCCACATGCCAAGACGTCAGCATCCTTCTCAATGGTGGATATGTATCAACAAGAGACAGTAAAAAAGGTTTACGCAGGGTCTTAATCTAAAAAGAATCCTTGGAGCGGGTCCCTGTTGCACGTCTGCGCCTGTGTCTCCGTTGTGCCGTATCCTGGACGGGTGTAGCACGATGATCGTCTGTAAAAGAGAGGAAGTTAAGTGAAAAGGTTGTCGTGCAAAAGGATAGTTTTTAAAGAAACCATGTATAATTCAAGATGATAAGAAATTGCCACTTGTCTGCGCGCGTTGAGCCCCTTGTATTGACAAATAGGGGTGTGACCACTTATTTCTGTATAAATAGCGGCGTCGGACTTGATTAGTTGTATCTGAGGTCTTGACGACCTATTGTATGCTTTTGTTTGTTCGGCACGCAGAGATCGCTTGATATTTCCGTGCACTGTAATGATGCCGCGTGGACCGGGCATCTTGAGTGTGAGGGAGGCGTAGTGTGGTATTGCCTTAAAGCGAGCAAAAGCTTCGCGTCCGAGCAGTGCTTGATAGCCACTTTGAAACGGAGCGATGTGGAAAGTTAAATGCTCGCGACGGAAGTTATCGGGGGAGCCGAATGTAACTTGTAGTAGGAGGGAGCCCATATAACGAGCCCCTGGGCCTGGCGTTACTCCTTTAAAGGTAGTATTGCTATGGCGAATTTGTGTTGGGTCTAGCCCCATCCCGCGGATTGTATCCTGATATATTAGGTTTAGGCTACTGCCGCCGTCCATCAAGACCCTTGTGAAATGATATCCGCCAATTACTAGGTCTAATACCAGGGCAGCCCATCCTGCGTGTCGGATACCTGCTGAGTAATCGCGATGGTCGAAAGTGATCGGTTGAGATATCCAGTGGCAGGACTTCATGGTGATAGGCACTTGGGTATACTTTCCTGGGAGTGCCGCGTTGTTTTTTTCCTTGATTACGTGTAACACGTTTACTGTTTTGACTTCTGGTGGAAATTGCTTTTGTTCCCCCGTGTCTTGCTTGGGGGGCTCGTCCTCGTCTTCACTTGGTGTATCCTCCCTCTTGTGTACGGCGTTGAGCTTGCCGGACTACTTTAAGACCCAACATTCTCTGTGGGTATGATTAGCAGGTTTACCAGGGGTGCTATGAATCTGACATACTTGGTCCAGAATTTTATTGAGGCTGGACAGTTTGTCCCTGGTGCCTTTAGGGGGCGGCTTTTGACCTGGCCGAGAGCTTTTGAATCTGGCATTTACTGTCGTGCCCTTCGTGTTGTCATCTTTATTCTGGCATTTGTTATTGCTGTTGCGCCGTGATTTACCGTTTCCATCTCTAACTTCAGATGTACTGGGGTCGCTGGTGCTGCATCTGGCTAGCCAGCTGTCCTCCCCCGCGCAAAAGCGGGTCATGAGGTTTGTTAATGCGGCCATCGTTCCCGGCTTATTTTGGCCGAGGTGTCTGGCGAGCCATTCGTCACGGTCACTATGTTTGAAAGCTGCTAAGGCTTCGGCGTCTGGACAGTCGACAATCTGGTTCTTTTTAGTAAGAAACCTATTCCAAAGCTTTCGGGCTGACTCTCTGGGCTGTTGAGTTATATGACTCAAATTGTCCACATCCGGAGGTCGAACATATGTCCCTTGAAAATTTGCCCGAAAAGCGTCTTAGAGCTCTTCCCAACTTCTAATGGAGCTTTCGGGGAGGCCTTTGATCCAATGACGAGCTGGCCCTTTGAGCTTGAGGGGTAGGTACTTGATGGCGTGGAGATCATCTACTCAAGCCATATGGATATGAAGGATGTAGTCCTCAATCCAGACCCCAGGGTCTGTTGTTCCGTCGTATGCCTCTATGTTTACGGGCTTGAATCCTTCTGGAAATTCATGGTCCAGCACCTCATCGGTGAAACATAGGGGGTGTGCGTCACCCCTGTAGCTGGGTGTACCGCGTTGTTCGGATGTTTGTTGTGTTGCATTGTATGCTGGGGCGCGCTTGCGTGGACCATAGATGGATCTGGTTGCGCCGTCCTTTGGGTGCGAGCCCTCGCATGGGTCGCGTATTGTATTGTGAGCGGCGTTGTATGCCGCTCTGTGTTGGTAGAGGGGTCATCTATCCTACCAGGTGGCTGCTTTGATATTTGGTTGTGGGGGTTCTGAGGCCTCCTCATCGAATTCGGGTAGCAGCTTCCGCTTTGGGTAGCTTTTGGAAGGGCGATTGTCGCCGTACCTTGCTGCAGTGCTGAGTATTTTACTCCATCTGAATTGGAGTGTGTCTTGCGCGGCCTTGAGCCTTTGTTTCTGCTTTTTCAGGCTCCTCGCGGTGGCAACAAGCCTTTTACGGGCAGTCTGTTGCTTTGGGTGTTTGTCCGGCGTTATGTCGTCCGGACCATTATCCTTGATAGGATTTGTTTGTTTGGTTTGATTATCCGGATTGCCGTTGTCCGGCAGTGGTTCGCCCTGCTCCAGCGCTGGGTCTGCGTGATCGCTATTTCTGTTGAGGCGGGATTTGGGGCGGCGCTTGCGTCGCCGCTTTGACTGCTTTTCAAGGGAACAAGCCTTCGGTGCGTCCTTCCGCTCCTCGTCGTCATCTTTTGGTGCATCCTTCCGCTCCTCGTCGTCATCTTTTGGTGCGTCCACCATGTATACGTCATATGACGAGGTGGCGCTCCAGGGCCCAATGGCGCTGGTTCTTCATCGTCTCCTTCATCGGCGTCCATACCGTCGATGTCTTCGGAGTCGAAGTCGAGCATGTCGGTTAAATCGTGGACAGTGGCTACAAAGTGGGTGGTGGGTGGGCTTTGAATTTCTTCATCGTCCGCGTCCCAATATCGCTGACCGTAGTCCGGCCAGGGCTCTCCTGATAAAGAGAGAGACTTTAGTGATTTTATAATATCGCCAAAGGGCGAGTGCTGAAAGATGCCCGCGGTAGTAAACTCCATGATCGGCGCCCAATCGGATTCGATTGGCAGAGGCGCGAATGGTTCAGAGTCCAGAGAGGAGTCCGACTCCTTGGAATCATGAGTCTCGCGGAGTGCGGGGCTGGTGTTCGGCTCAATCGCCGTTGGGATCGCAGCCCCCGAGGCGGCGTCCAACCACCCATCCTCGATCGGCGTGGTTGGCTCTGTATTAAGAGTCGAAGCCGATGCGGGTGCGGCCTCAAGGGCACTGTTCAGCGGCAGAGCTAGATCGTGCTCGTCGTGACAGTGCGGCGCGCTCGGCAGTGGCTCGAATCCGTCGAAGATCAAGTCCCCGCGGATGTCCGCCATGTAGTTTAAACTTCCAAATCTGACCTGACGGCCAGGGGCGTAGCTTTCTATCTGCTCCAGACGGCCAAGCGAATTGGCCCGCAGTGCGAAGCCGCCGAAGGCGAAGATCTGTCCGGGGAGGAAGGTCTCACCCTGGACTGCGTCGCTATTGATGATCGTAGGAGCCATCAAGCCTGTCGGCGACGACACAGAGGAACCCTCAATGAAAGCACCAATGTTGGTGTCAAAACCGGCGGATCTCGAGTAGGGGGTCCCGGACTGTGCGTCTAGGCCGGATGGTAACAGGAGGCAAGGCACACGAAGTTTTACCCAGGTTCGGGCCCTCTCGATGGAGGTAAAACCCTACGTCCTGCTTGATTAATATTGATGATATGGGTAGTACAAGAGTAGATCTACCTCGAGATCGAAGAGGCTAAACCCTAGAAGCTAGCCTATGGTATGATCGTTGATGTGTATGTTGTCCTACGGACTAAAACCCTCCGGTTTATATAGACACCGGATAGGGTTAGGGTTACATACAGTCGGTTACAATGGTAGGAGATCTTCATATCCGTATCGCCAAGCTTGCCTTCAACGCCAAGGAAAGTCCCTTCCGGACACGGGACGAAGTCTTCAATCTTGTATCTTCATAGTCCAGGAGTCCGACTGAAGGTATAGTCCGGCTATCCGAACACCCCCTAATCCAGGACTCCCTCAGGCCCACTCGGCAATTTTCATCAATGCGCAAGGTCAGTGGTCCAGCTGTCGTCACGCCAAGAATTTAGCTAGCGTTACTAATTTGAAGTGTGACGGTTTTGATTCTTAAATTGGATATGTTTTTTAAAGACACCAAGAAGCGTGATGATCACTTGAATGTACTTGTCACGACGGCCAGCACCAGTGTGAGAGAACATGGGGCTCGTTGGGCCCACTCGACAGTTTCATCGGTTCGCGAGGTCAGTGTTCAAGTTGTCGTCATGCCAAGAAGTTAGCGAGGGTTACTAATTTGAGGAGTGGCGGTTTCTATTCTTAAATTGGATATGTTTATTAAAGACATAAAGAACCGCAATGATCACGTGAATGGACTTGTCGCGATGCCCAGCTTGAACGTGACAGAATAGGGGACTCGATGGGCCCACTCGGCAGTTTTACGGATGCACAAGGTCAATGGTCCAGCTGTCATCACGCCAAGAATTTAGCGAGCGTTAGTAATTTGAAGTGTGACGGTTTTGATTCTTAAATTGGATATGTTTATTAAAGACACCAAGAAGCATGATGATCACGTGAATGTACTTGTCGTGACGGCCAGCACCAGTGCGAGAGAACATGGGGCTCGTTGGGCCCACTCAGCAGTTTTGTCGATTCGCAAGGCCAGTGGTCCAGTTGTCGTCACGCTAAGAAGTTAGCGAGCGTTACTAATTTGAGGCGTGGCAATTGCTATTCTTAAATTGGATATGTTTATTAAAGACACAAAGAACCGCAATGATCACGTGAATGGACTTGTCACGATGCCGAGCTTGAGCGCGACAGAACAGGGGGCTCGATGGGCCCACTCGGCAGTTTCATCAATGCGCAAGGTCAGTGGTCCAGCTGTCGTCACGCCAAGAATTTAGCTAGCGTTTAAATTGGATATGTTTTTTAAAGACACCAAGAAGTGTGATGATCACTTGAATGTACTTGTCGCAACGGCCGGTTCCTTGAAATGGAGAACAGAGTGAAGGCAGCGGACCTTGAAAAGGCAACAATGGTGACCAAAGACACTCGCTCTACTATGAGGGCGAAGAAGGAGGAGTTGCGCGAAGCCAGGGATATTGTGGCTGGGAAGCCCTTTCTGCTGCAGAGGAAGTTCGGAGATCCGCGGTATGCTCCTTTGGTTCGGCAGTGGAGTTCAGCAGACGCATATATGGACTTAGCGGAGAGCGCTGTCGATGCGGCCAAATACTTCCAAGGTCAAACAGATCGTGAAGTGGACAAGCTGTTCTGGTCGCAATTCAACGTTCCAGAGCGTCCGCTTCCATCGACTGATCAGCTAGCCGAATGGGCCGAACTAAATAGGTTGTCCGGACTCGCCATGAGGTCAGTCGTGGATCAGCTGTGGCCGGAGTGGCCGGAAAAGCCGAAGCCGAACAGCTATTTCAGCTTAGTGCAGCAGTTCCTTCGTGCGGTGCCACGCATCAATGCGATGAAGAGGTCGGCGTGCATAGAAGGCTTGCGGATGGCCCTTGCCCGTGTTAAACCATACTGGGCAGAGATGGATGCTACCGCTGGTGCGGCGCAGGGTTCGGCCATAGGCCGAGTGGCTGCCGAGCACTATTTCAAAGAGGTTCTCGAGGGTGCTCGTTTCATAGAGGCCCAGTGCTCGAAGAATATTATGTTTGAGTGACATGTATTCCCATTGTAAACACAATGTTTTTATGAAATTTATTAAGGTTGTGTTTATACTTTTGCCTGAAAGTAATATGATGCCTCATGTGCGGCCGTTTATATATACATGTGTATAACCTGAAAGATTGCAGTCGTCGGCTTCAGCCCCCACGCATATAATGCAGAGGTGTTTGCAGAAGACGCGTGTTCACACTTGACCCAACGTCTTGGTCCTATTAAGGAGGTGATAGCGCAGCGAACGAGGCAACCGGACTATAATGCTTTAACACTTTCACTTAGCCATAGGAGTTTGACGGTGGGGCTACTATACAGCCCCTGTTGGCTCCGCACTCCCCCGAATTCGGGGTGCGTACATGACTGGCCGGGAAACGACCCTTCATTAAGGCGGAGGAATTCTAACATTCCGATAGGTCATCGAGTGGTTGACCAGTCTCACGCTATATCATGACAGTCAGTTTTCGGCTTTCTCTACTGAGGTGCTCGTCCGGATGACCCGGGGCACAATCGCAGTAGTTCTCATAGTGCTACCTTAGCCGATAGAGCGGAACGTAAGGTACCAAAACATAGGAGCCGGGCAAACCCAACATTTGACCAAAGACATGATTCGGAGCTGATGCATATAAGGCCAAACTCGCGACGCCGAACACTCCCTAAGGTATTCGGTCTTTATGGTATAAACCGGGCCTAAATAGTGCCCTTTGTAAGAAGCCCCTGGTGTCCAGGTACGTGCATTATTCTGACGTGGACACATGCCAAGACGCCAGCATCCTTCTCAATTGTACTGAGAATCTGAGGGATGTGTATCAACAAGAGACAATAAAAAAGGTTGACGCAGGGTCTTAATCTAAAAAGAATCCTTGGGACGGGTCCCTACTGCACGTCTGCGCCTGTGTCTCCGTTGTGCCATATCCTGGACGGGTGTAGCACGATGGTCATCTGTAAGAGAGAAACTTGGGTGAAAAGTTGTTGTGCAAAAAGGTAGGTTTGAAGAAACCATGTATAATTCAAGATGAGTAAAAATTGCCACTTGTCTGCGCGCGTTGAGCCCCTTGTATTTGTAATAGGGGCGTGGCTTATGAAACCTGTGTG
Source organism: Triticum urartu (assembly GCF_003073215.2). Taxonomy (NCBI): domain Eukaryota; kingdom Viridiplantae; phylum Streptophyta; class Magnoliopsida; order Poales; family Poaceae; genus Triticum; species Triticum urartu. The sequence goes on along the minus strand of NW_024116094.1, from coordinate 49,194 downwards.
AGTTACACATAGTCTGTGGTCTTGACGACCTATCAAATGTTTTAGCTGGTGAGGCCCCTTTTTAGTGTGCGGCTGCCAAGGCAGTCGTACTCTCTTCGGCACGCAGGGATCGCTTAATATTTCCATTCACTGTAATGATGCCACGTGGACCGGGCATTTTAAGCGTAAGGGAAGCGTAATGCGGTATTGCATTAAAGCGAGCGAAAGCTTCGCGTCCAAGTAGTGCTTGATAGCCACTTTGGAACGGAGCGATGTGGAATGTTAAATTTTCGCTATGGAAGTTATCGGGGAAGCCGAATATAACCTCTAGTAGCAGGGAGCCAGTGCAATCAGCCCCTGGGCCTGGCGTTACTCCTTTAAGGGTAGTGTTGCTGTGGCCAATTTTCGTTGGGTCTATCCCCATTTTGCGGATTGTGTCCTGGTATATCAGGTTTAAACTGCTGCCACCGTCCATCAGGACTCTTGTAAAGTGGTATCCGTCAATTATTGGGTCTAATACCAGGGCAGCCCATCCTGCACGCCGATTACTTGCTGAGTAATCTCGATGGTCAAAAGTGATCGGTTGAAACAACCAGTGGCAGGACTCCGCGGTGATAGGCCCTTGGGCATATTTATCTGGGAGTACCGCTTTGTTTCTCCCCTTTATCACGTGTAACACGTTTACTATTTTGACTTCTGGTGGAAATTTCTTTTGTTTCCAAGTGTCTTGCTTGAGAGGCTCATCCTCGTCTTTGCTTGGTGTATCCTCCCCCTTGTGTACGGTGTTGAGCTTGCCGCACTGCTTGAAGACCCAACATTCTCTGTGGGTATGATTAGCAGGTTTACCAGGGGTGCTATGGATCTGACATACTTGGTCCAGAATTTTGTTTAGGCTGGACAGTTCGTGTAATGCCTCGAGACCGTTGCGCCAGGTGTCTTCCGGTGTTTCGTTGTTGTTGCCTTGTCTTTTGCTTGCGTGTTGCATCTTGCCATGTCATCATGTGCATTGCATCATGTCATCATGCAACCCGTTTTTAAACTCAACTAAATAAATTGCATGGATCTTTGATCCATTTAAACCGAGGGGATTCACGTGGTGATTTCTCTTTATAACATATCCTCCCAATATTAGGGGGCTACAATAAATATTCCATCCCTTGGAAATTACCGCAACACACTTGCAAAATATTCCATGCTTTTCTTACTATATTCCTCGTCTCCAAACTTTGCCTTAAATTCTTTCTTCACTTTCCGGAGTTCCCCCAAAAACCTCAACATTTTTGGATACTTCTATAACCAAGCCCTAGTTCAAACCCATTTGATTTAAATTCAAATGAGTTCGAATGACATCTTCCAATCTTGCCTCTCCTATTTTTTGTGGACCGTGCACACTTTTACGAGTCCGTGAAAATAATCCCTCTTCTTCTTTTTTCTTCTCTCTATTTTTTTCTTTCTTTCTTGTCTCCCTCTTTTCTTCTAAGGAGTGTAGGCGAGAGAGAGAGAGAGCACCAGGCCCAGCCGGGGTCGGTAGCCCAGCCAGGCCTCTGGCCACTTCTTTCTCTACCGGGCCGGCCTCTAAGGCCCAGCCGCCCCACTTAACCTAAACCCTAACCCGATCGAACCCCCTCCTGATCCCCATCTCCTTCCCTCCAGCGCCGTCAGCGCCCGACCCCCTCTCCCTCTCCTCGCGCTCGATCCCCATCTCCCTCCGCTCGCCAGCACCCGACCTCCACCTCGTCCTTGTTGAACCGTGCCACCGGGGCCCAGCAGGTCGACGACCGCTCCTTCCTCTCCTCCGCGTCCGCCCCCGCTCAAGCATCTCCGCCGGAGCACGCCCGTTGAGCTCCATCGCGCCCCCTCGTCGGCCCTCCTCCGCGCCGTTGCCTCGCCAGGATGCCGCGCCGGGCCTCCCGCGCCGTCACTGGAGGCCAACTCCGGCGCCCCCTGCCTCGCGTCACCCTATGCGTTCGTCTACGCCGTGAAGTCGCCGCCCCGCCGTTGAGCATGAGCGCTGATGCTTTGCTCCTCTTCGCCGCCCCTGCTCCATCCAGCAAGCGCGCCTCGTGCGCTTCCTCCCGTCTCGAGCTCCTGCTCGACCGAGCTGCTCCCATGGCGATGCCGCCTGGCCCTGGCCACCAGTGCGCTACGGCAAGCCTCGCCTGAGACCGCCCTCCTCTGCTACGCCCGCACCTCACCCCTGTGCCACCCTGCGTAATGCCCTGCTTCACCCACCTCGCCGGTAGGTTTTGGCCCTGCCTCAAGCGCCCCGCGCCGGAAGCTGCTTCCCACGCCCCTGCATCGATCTGCCAGAGCTGCATGTCGCTGGATCCCATCCTTGTCGCCTCACTGCTGTACCCCGTCCTCGTGGCCCAGATCCGCATAGCCGTGGGTGACATGGAGCCGTCCGCCTCCTGTGCACACTATGTTTTCTGCCAAGACTAGTAAGGCCGCCTGGCACTACCGTCGCCCGAAGACCCGTGTACCACAAGCGCCAAGTTCGACTACCGCACGGTTACGCCAAGTTCATCTACGGAACGTGTATGTATCCAATGTGTACCACTACGTCGGAGACCTCGGACCCGTCAAGTACCTCTCCAAAAACGAACGTGTGCCACTACTTCCAGTACCGCTGCGAGAACGTCTACTTCCTCTACGAACTCGAACCGATCCGCTTCGGGACGCACGCTTCGAAGGTATAACCCGAGAGGACGGTCGTGAACGTTTGTTGTGTGTTGTATGAGATGAACCCCACGTTTGCACCGTGTCTGAAATTGTCGCTTGCATGGTCCTCGTTGCCATGCCCTCCACCCGTGGGAACCTGGTAACCTGGATTACCCCATCATCTTGCATGACACGCTCTCGTCACACTTCCTTTTGCACCGGCATCTCAAACGAGTACCGGAACCGGAACGTTGTCGTGGCACCATTACTGTTATCATGGTCGTGGCACCCCTTTCCTTCCACCACGGGGACAAATGCTTCATAATGCTCTTATCAACATTTTCATAAAATTGCTTAAAACTTGCATATGCCATCCGCATCATGATAATAACATTTAAAACGTTTAAAATTGTTGTTTGCTTTAAATTGCTAATGCATATGGGGATTTACCGGATTCTTTATTTGTTATATCCGGACCCATTTAAATTGTTTAGATGGTGTAGTTTTGTTGTGCCTCACCTCTTGCCATGTTAATCAACATTTAATATTGTTGGGTACCTAAACGAGAGAGAACTAAAGAATTATTGTGGTGTCCGTCAATATGCAACTCGTTGCATATTGAGCTCCACTTAATTTGTAGTTTTATTTGTGCACTTTGCCATGCCATGCTTCATTAAATCGGACATGCATCATACTTGGGTGTGCATCATGTCATGCTTATGTGGTGGTTGTTTACCATGTTGTTTGCTTTCTTTCCGGTGTTGCTTCTTCGGGTTGGTTCCGATTACGTCGTGATTGTGAGGACCCGTTCGTCTACGTCCATTTGTCTTCTTCATGGACTCGTTCTTCTTCCGTGCGGGATCTCAGGCAAGATGACCATACCCTCGAAATCACTTCTATCTTTGCTTGCTAGTTGCTCGCTCTTTTGCTATGCCTATGCTGCGATACCTACCACTTGCTTATCATGCCTCCCATATTGTTGAACCAAGCCTCTAACCCACCTTGTCCTAGCAAACCGTTGTTTGGCTATGTTACCGCTTTGCTCAGCCCCTCTTATAGCGTTGTTAGTTGCAGGTGAAGATTGGAGCTTGTTCCATGTTGGAACATGGATATTTTGTTGGGATATCACAATATCTCTTATTTAATTAATGCATCTATATACTTGGTAAAGGGTGGAAGGCTCGGCCTTATGCCTAGTGTTTTGTTCCACTCTTGCCGCCCTAGTTTTCGTCATATCGGTGTTATGTTCCCGGATTTTGCATTCCTTACGCGGTTGGGTTATAATGGGAACCCCTTGACAGTTCACTTTGAATAAAACTCCTCCAGCAAGGCCCAACCTTGGTTTTACCATTCGCCACCTAGCCTTTTTCCCTTGGGAGTCGCACATCCCGAGGGTCATCTTTATTTTAACCCCCCTGGGCCAGTGCTTGTCTAAGTGTTGGTCCAAACTAGAGCCACTTGCGGTGCCACCTCGGGGAAACTTGAGGGCTGGTTTTAGCTGTACGTAGTGTTCATCCGGTGTTGCCCTGAGAACGAGATATGTGCAGCTCCTATCAGGATGTCGGCGCATTGGGCGGTCTTGCTGGTCTTGTTTTACCATTGTCGAGGATGTCTTGTAACCGGGATTCCGAGCCTGATCGGGTCTTCCCGCTAGAAGGAATATCCTTCATTGACCGTGAGAGCTTGTGATGGGCTAAGTTGGGACACCCCTGCAAGGATTTGAACTTTCAAAAGCCGTGCCCGCGGTTATGGGAAGATGGGAATTTGTTAACGTCCGGTTGTAGAAAACCTGAAGTTGACCTTAATTAAAATGCATCAACCGCGTGTGTAACCATGATGGTCTCTTTCCGACGGAGTCCGGGAAGTGAACATGGTGTTGGAGTAATGCTTGACGTAAGTAGTCCAGGATCACTTCTTGATCATAGTTTCTCGACCGTGCTTTGCCTTCTCTTCTCGCTCTCATTTGCGTATGTTAGCCGCCCTATATGCTAGTCGCTTGCTGCAGCTCCACCTCATACCTTTACCTTACCCATAAGCTTAAATAGTCTTGATCGCGAGGGTGCGAGATTGCTGAGTCCCCGTGACTCACAGATACTTCCAAAACCAGCTTGCAGGTGCCGATGAGTCCGTGCCGACGACGCAACCAAGCTCAGGAGGAGCTCGATGAAGACCTTGTCCTTTATGTTGTTTCGTTCTAGTCGATCAGTAGGTGGAGCCCAGTTGGGGTCGATCGGGGACCTTGTCGCATTTGGGGTTCTTCTTTTATTTTGGTTCCGTAGTCGGACCTTGATTGTATTTGGATGTTGTAATGCTTTATTCATGTAATTGTGTGAAGTGGCGATTGTAAGCCAACTATGTATCTCTTTCCCTTATGTATTACATGGGTTGTGTGAAGATTACCTCACTTGCGACATTGCTTTCAATGCGGTTATGCCTCTAAGTCGTGCTTCGACACATGGGAGATATAGCCGCATCGAGGGCGTTACAGTTTGTCTCTGGCACCTTTAGAGGGCGGCTTTTGCTTATTTGGCCGAGAGCTTTTGAATCCGGCGTTTACTGCCGTGCTCTTCGTGCTGTCTTCTTTATTCCGGTGTTTGTTATTGTTGTTGCACCGTGATTTCCTGTTTTCATCTCTAACTTCGGATGTACTGGGGTCGCTGGTGCTGCATCTAGCTAGCCAGCTATCCTCACCCGCACAAAAGCAGGTCATGAGGCTTGTTAATGCTTCCATTGTTCTCGGCTTTTCTTGGCCGAGGTGTCTGGCAAGCCATTCGTTGCGGACGCTATGCTTAAAAGTTGCCAAGGCTTCGGCGTCCGGACAGTCGACTATTTGGTTCTTTTTAGTAAGAAACATGTTCCAAAGCTTTCGGGCTGACTCTCCGGGCTGTTGAGTTATATGACTCAAATCGTCCGTGTCCGGAGGTCGGACATAAGTCCCTTGAAAATTTGCCTGAAAAGCGTCTTCGAGCTCTTCCCAGCTTCCAATGGAGCTTTCGGGAGGCTTTTAAGCCAGTGCCGAGCTGGCCCTTTGAGCTTGAGGGGTAAATACTTAATGGCGTGGAGATCATCTCCTCGAGCCATATGGATATGGAGGATATAGTCCTCAATCCAGACCCCAGGGTCTGTTGTTCCGTCGTATGCCTCTATGTTTACGGGTTTGAATCCCTCTAGAAATTCATGGTCCAGTACCTCGTCGGTGAAACATAGGGGGTGTGTGGCACCCCTGTATCTGGGTGTACCGTAGTGTTTGGATGTTTGTTGTGTTGCATCGTATGCTGGAGCGCGCCTACGTGGTCCATAGATGGATCTGGTTGCGCCGTCCTTTTGATGCGAGTGAAGGATATATGCCCTAGAGGCAATAATAAAGTTATTATTTATTTCCTTATATCATGATAAATGTTTATTATTCATGCTAGAATTGTATTAACCGGAAACATAATACATGTGTGAATACATAGACAAACAGTATGTCACTAGTATGCCTCTACTTGACTAGCTCGTTGAATCAAAGATGGTTAAGTTTCCTAGCTATAGACATGAGTTGTCATTTGATTAACGGGATCACATCATTAGGAGAATGATGTGATTGACTTGACCCATTCCGTTAGCATAGCACTTGATCGTTTAGTTTGTTGCTATTGCTTTCTTCATGACTTATACATGTTCCTATGACTATGAGATTATGCAACTCCCGTTTACCAGAGGAACACTTTGTGTGCTACCAAATGTCACAACGTAACTGGGTCATTATAAAGGTGCTCTACAGGTGTCTCCGAAGGTAATTGTTGGGTTGGCGTATTTCGAGATTAAGATTTGTCACTCCGGTTGTCGGAGAGGTATCTATGGGCCCTCTTGGTAATGCACATCACCTAAAGCCTTGCAAACATTGCAACTAATGAGTTAGTTGCGAGATGATGTATTACAGAACGAGTAAAGAGACTTGCCGGTAATGAGATTGAACTAGGTATTGAGATACCGACGATCAAATCTCGGGCAAGTAACATACCGATGACAAAGGGAATAGCGTATGTTGTTATGCGGTTTGACCGATAAAGATCTTCGTAGAATATGTGGGAGCCAATATGAGCATCTAGGTTCCGCTATTGGTTATTGACCGGAGACGTGTCTCGGTCATGTCTACATTGTTCTCGAACCCGTAGGGTCCGCACGCTTAAAGTTTCGATGACAGTTATATTATGAGTTTATGAGTTTTGATGTACCAAAGCAGTTCGGAGTCCCGGATGAGATCGGGGACATGACGAGGAGTCTCGAAATGGTCGAGACGTAAAGATCGATATATTGGATGACTATATTCGGACATCGGAAAGGTTCCGAGTGATTCGGGTATTTTTCGGAGTACCGGAGAGTTACGGGAATTCGCCGGGGAGTATATGGGCCTTACTGGGCCATACGGGAATAGAGGAGAGAGGCCAAAAGGAAGGAGGCGCGTGCCCCCCTCTGGTCCGAATTGGACAAGGGGTGCAGCCCCCTTTTCCTTGTTCCTCTCCCCCTCTTTCCTTCTCTCCTACTCCAACAAGGGAAGGAGGAGTCCTACTCCCGGGTAGGACTCCCCCCTTGGCGCGCCCTCCTCCTAGGCCGGCCGCCTCCCCCTTGCTCCTTTATATACGGGGGCAGGGGGCACCCCATAGACACAACAATTGATCATTGATCTCTTAGCCGTGTGCGGTGCCCCCCTCCACCATAATCCTCGATAATATTGTAGCGGTGCTTAGGCGAAGCCCTGCGACGGTAGAACATCAAGATCGTCACCACGCCGTCGTGCTGACGGAACTCTTCCCCGACATTCTGCTGGATCAGAGTCCGGGGATCGTCATCGAGCTGAACGTGTGCTAGAACTCGGAGGTGCCATAGTTTCGGTGCTTGATCGGTTGGGCCGTGAAGACGTACGACTACATCAACCGTGTTGTGCTAACGCTTCCGCTTTCGGTCTACGAGGGTACGTAGACATCACTCTCCCCTCTCGTTGCTATGCATCACCATGATCTTGCGTGTGCGTAGGAAATTTTTTGAAATTACTACGTTCCCCAACAGTGGCATCCGAGCCTAGGTTTTATGCGTTGATGTAATATGCACGAGTAGAACACAAGTGAGTTGTGGGCGATATAAGTCATACTGCTTACCAGCATGTCATACTTTGGTTCGGCGGTATTGTTGGATGAAGCGGCCCGGACCGACATTACGCGTACACTTACGCGAGACTGGTTTTACCGCCGTGCTATGCACACAGGTGACTAGCGGGTGTCAGTTTCTCCAACTTTAGTTGAACCGAGTGTGGTTACACCCAGTCCTTGCGAAGGTTAAAACAGCACCAACTTGAAAAACTATCGTTGTGGTTTTGATGCGTAGGTAAGGACGGTTCTTGCTCAGCCCGTAGTAGCCATGTAAAACTTGCAACAACAAAGTAGAGGACGTCTAACTTGTTTTTGCAGGGCATGTTGTGATGTGATATGGTCAAGACGTGATGAGATATAAGTTGTTGTATGAGATGATCATGTTTTGTTGAAGTTATCGGCAACAGGCAAAAGCCTTATGGTTATCTCTCTATTGCATAAGATGCAAGCGCCAAATGATTGCTTTACTTACAATAGCAATAGTTGCAAGAGCAATTGTTGGCGAGACAACCATGTGACGACACATTGATATAGATCAACATGATGGAGATCATGGTGTCATGCCGGTGACGATGGAGATCATGACGATGCTTTGGAGATGGAGATCAAAGGCACAAGATGATGATGGCCATATCATGTCACATATTTTGATTGCATGTGATGTTTATCTTTTATACATCTTATTTTGCTTAGTTCGACAGTAGCGTTATAAGATGATCTCTCACTAATTATCAAGGTACAAGTGTTCTCCCTGAGTATGCACCGTTGCGAAAGTTCTTCGTGTTGAGACACCACGTGATGATCGGGTGTGATAGGCTCTACGTTCAAATACAACGGGTGCAAAACAGTTGCACACGCGGAATACTCAGGTTAAACATGACGAGCCTAGCATATAATAGATATGGCCTCGGAACACGGAGACCGAAAGGTCAAGCGTGAATCATATAGTAGATATGATCAACATAGTGATGTTCACCATTGAAACTACTCCATCTCACGTGATGATCGGACATGGTTTAGTTGATATGGATCACGTGATCACTTAGAAGATTAGAGGGATGTCTGTCTAAGTGGGAGTTCTTAAGTAATATGATTAATTGAACTTTAATTTATCATGAACTTAGTCTTGGTAGTATTAGCATATCTATGTTGTAGATCAATAGCTCGCGATGTTGCTCCCAGTTTATTGTGTTCCTAGAGAAAAATTATGTTGAAAAATGTTAGTAGCAATGATGTGGATTGGATCCGTGATATGAGGATTATCCTCATTGCTACACAGAAGAATTATGTATTTGATGCACCGCTAGGTGACAGACCTATTGCAGGAGCAGATGCAGACGTTATGATCGTTTGGCTAGCTCAATATGATGACTACTTGATAGTTTAGTGCACCATGCTTAACAGCTTAGAATCGGGATTTCAAAGACGTTTTGAACGTCATGGACCATATGAGATGTTCCAGGAGTTGAAGTTAATATTTCAAGAAAATACCCGAGTTGAGAGATATGAAGTCTCCAACAAGTTCTATAGCTAAAATATGGAGGAGAATAGCTCAAGCAGTGAGCATGTGCTCAAATTGTATGGGTACTATAATCACTTGAATCAAGTGGGAGTTAATCTTCCAGATAAGATAGTGATTGACAGAATTCTCTAGTCACAACCACCAAGTTAGTAGAACTTCGTGATGAACTATAGTATGCAAGGGATGACGAAAACGATTCCCGAGCTTTTCATTATGATGAAATCGATGAAGGTAGAAGTCAAGAAAGAGCATCAAGTGTTGATGGTAGACAAGACCACTAGTTTCAAGAAAAGGGCAAAGGGAAGAAGGGGAACTTCAAGAAGAACGGCAAGGAAGTTGCTGCTCAAGTGAAGAAGCCCAAGTCTGGTCCTAAGCCTGAGACTAAGTGCTTCTACTGCAAAGGGATTGGTCACTGGAAGCGGAACTGCCCCAAGTTTTGGCGGATAAGAAGGATGGCAAAGTGAACAAAGGTATATTTGATATACAGATTATTGATGTGTATTTTAATAGTATTCGTAGCAACCCCTCGATATTTGATACTGGTTCAGTTGCTAAGAGTAGTAACTCGAAACAGGAGTTGCAGAATGAACAGAGACTAGTTAAGGGTGAAGTGACGATGTGTGTTGGAAGTGGTTCCAAGATTGATATGATCATCATCGCACACTCCCTATACTTTCGGGATTAGTGTTGAACCTAAATAAGTGTTATTTAGTGTTTGCATTGAGCATGAATATGATTTGATCATGTTTATTGCAATACGGTTATTCATTTAAGTAAGAGAATAAATTGTTGTTCTGTTTACATATATGGTTACACACCCAATGAAAATGGTTCGTTGGATCTCGATCGTAGTGATACACATATTCATAATATTGAAACCAAAAGATGCAAAGTTAATAATGATAGTGCAACTTATTTGTGGCACTGCCGTTTAGGTCATATTGGTGTAAAGCGCATGAAGAAAACCATGCTGATGGGCTTTTGGAATCACTTGATTATGAATCACTTGATGCTTGCGAACCATGCCTCATGGGCAAGATGACTAAGACTCTGTTCTCCGAAACAATGGAGCAAGCAATTGAATTATTGGAAATCATACATACTGATGTATGTGGTACGATGAGTGTTAAGGCTCACGGCAAGTATCATTATTTTCTGACCTTCACAGATGATTTGAGCAGATATGGGTATATCTACTTAATGAAACACAAGTCTAAAACATTTGAAAAGTTCAAAGAATTTCAGAGTGAAGTGGAGAATCATTGTAACAAAAATAAAAGTTTCTACGATATGATCGCAGAAGAAAAATATTTGAGTTGCGAGTTTGGCCTTCAGTTAAAACAACGTGAAATAGTTTCACTACTCACGCCACCTGGAACACCACAGTGTAATGGTGTGTCCGAACGTCGTAACCGTGCTTTATTAGATATGGTGCGATCTATGATGTCTCTTACTGATTTACCGCTATTGTTTTGGGGTTATGCATTAGAGACAGCTACATTCACGTTAAATAGGGCACCATCTAAATCCGTTGAGACGACACCATATGAACTATGGTTTGGCAAGAAAACTAAGCTGTCGTTTCTTAAAGTTTGAGGTTGCAATGCTTATGTGAAAAAGTTTCAACCTGATAAGCTCAAACCCAAATCGGAGAAGTGCATCTTCATAGGATACCCAAAAGAAAATGTTGGGTACACCTTCTATCACAGATCCGAAGGCAAGCGTTGCTGAGAATGGATCCTTTCTAGAGAAGGAGTTTCTCTCGAAAGAAGTGAGTGGGAGGAAAGTAGAACTTGATGAGGTAACTGTACCTGCTCCCTTATTGGAAAGTAGTTCATCACAGAAATCTATTCCTATGACTACTACACCAATTAGTGAGGAAGCTAATGATGATGATCATGTAACTTCAGATCAAGTTACTACCGAACCTCGTAGGTAAACCAGAGTGAGATCCGCACCAGAGTGGTATGGTAATCCTGTTCTAGAGGTCATGCTACTTGACCATGATGAGCCTACGAACTATGAGGAAGCAATGATGAGCCCAAATTCCGCGAAATGGCTTGAGGCCATGAATCTGAGATGAGATCCATGTATGAGAACAAAGTATGGACTTTGATTGACTTGCCCATTGATCGGTGAGCCATTGAGATTAAATGGATCTTCAAGAGGAAGATGAACGTTGATAGTAGTGTTACTATCTAGAAAGCTAGAATTGTCGCAAAAAGGTTTTTGACAAGTTCAAGGTGTTGACTACGATGAGAGTTTCTCACTCGTATCTATGCTTAAGTTTGTATGAATCATGTTAGAAATTGCTGCATTTTATGAAATCTGGCAAATGGATAAACAAAACTGTATTCCTTAATGGATTTATTAAAGAAGAGTTGTATATGATGCAACCAGAAGGTTTTGTCAATCCTAAAGGTACTAACAAAATATGCAAGCTCCAGCGATCCATCTATGGACTGGTGCAAGCATCTCAGAGTTGGAATATATGCTTTGATAAGTTGATCAAAGCATATAGTTTTATACAGACTTGTGGTGAAGCCTGTATTTACAAGAAAGTGAGTGGGAGGACTACAGCATTTCTGATAAGTATATGTGAATGACATATTGTTGATCGGAGATAATGTAGAATTATTCTGCAAAGCATAAAGGAATGTTTGAAAGGAGTTTTTCAAAGAAAGACCTCAGTGAAGCTGCTTACATATTGAGCATCAAGATCTATAGAGATAGATCAATACGCTTGATAAGTTTTTTCAATGAGTACATACCTTGACAAGATTTTGAAGTAGTTCAAAATGGAACAGTCAAAGAAGGAGTTCTTGCCTGTATTACAAGGTGTGAAGTTGAGTAAGACTCAAAATCTGACCATGGCAGAAGATAGAGAGAGAATGAAAGTCATTCCCTATGCCTCAGCCATAGGTTCTATAAAGTATGCCATGCTATGTACTAGACCTATTGTATACCCTGCCCTGAGTTTGGCAAAGGAGTACAATAGTGATCTAGGAGTAGATCACTGGACATTGGTCAAAATTATCCTTAGTGGAATAAGGATATGTTTCTCGATTATGGAAGTGACAAAAGTTTCGTCGTAAAGGGTTACGTCGATGCAAATTTTGACACTGATCCTGATGACTCTAAATCTCAATCTGGATACATATTGAAAGTGGGAGCAATTAGCTAGCGTAGCTCTGTGCAGAGCATTGTTGACATAGAAATTTGCAAAATACTTACGGATATGAATGTGGCAGACCCGTTGACTAAAATTCTCTCACAAGCAAAACATGATCACACCTCAGTACTCTTTGGGTGTTAATCACATAGCGATGTGAACTAGATTATTGACTCTAGTAAACCCTTTGGGTGTTGGTCACATGTCGATGTGAACTATGGGTGTTAATCACATGGTGATGTGAACTATTGATGTTAAATCACATGGCGATGTGAACTAGATTATTGACTCTAGTGTAAGTGGGAGACTGAAGGAAATATGCCCTAGAGGCAATAATAAAGTTATTATTTATTTCCTTATATCATGATAAATGTTTATTATTCATGCTAGAATTGTATTAACCGGAAACATAATACATGTGTGAATACATAGACAAACAGTATGTCACTAGTATGCCTCTACTTGACTAGCTCGTTGAATCAAAGATGGTTAAGTTTCCTAGCCATAGACATGAGTTGTCATTTGATTAATGGGATCACATCATTAGGAGAATGATGTGATTGACTTGACCCATTCCGTTAGCATAGCACTTGATCGTTTAGTTTGTTGCTATTGCTTTCTTCATGACTTATACATGTTCCTATGACTATGAGATTATGCAACTCCCGTTTACCAGAGGAACACTTTGTGTGCTACCAAACGTCACAACGTAACTGGGTGATTATAAAGGTGCTCTATAGGTGTCTCCGAAGGTACTTGTTGGGTTGGCGTATTTCGAGATTAGGATTTGTCACTCCGATTATTGGAGAGGTATCTATGGGCCCTCTCGGTAATGCACATCACCTAAAGCCTTGCAAGCATTGCAAAAAATGAGTTAGTTGCGAGATGATGTATTACAGAACGAGTAAAGAGACTTGCCGGTAACGAGATTGAACTAGGTATTGAGATACCGACGATCGAATCTCGGGCAAGTAACATACCGATGACAAAGGGAACAACGTATGTTGTTATGCGGTTTGACCGATAAAGATCTTCGTAGAATATGTGGGAGCCAATATGAGCATCCAGGTTCCGCTATTGGTTATTGACCGTAGATGTGTCTCGGTCATGTCTACATTGTTCTCGAACCCGTAGGGTCCGCACGCTTAAAGTTTCGATGACAGTTATATTATGAGTTTATGAGTTTTGATGTACCGAAGGAGTTCGAAGTCCCGGATGAGATCGGGGACATGACGAGGAGTCTCGAAATGGTCGAGACGTAAAGATCGATATATTGGACGACTATATTCGGACATCGGAAAGGTTCCGAGTGATTCAAGTATTTTTCGGAGTATATGGGCCTTATTGGGCCATACGGGAATAGAGAAGATAGGCCAAAAGGAAGGAGGCGCGCGCCCCCCCTCTGGTCCGAATTGGACAAAGGGTGCAGCCCCCTTTTCCTTGTTCCTCTCCCCCTCTTTCCTTCTCTCCTACTCCAACAAGGGAAGGAGGAGTCCTACTCCCGATGGGAGTAGGACTCCCCCCCCCTTGGCGCCCCCTCCTCCTAGGCCGGCCGCCTCCCCCCTTGCTCCTTTATATACGGGGGCAGGGGGCACCGCATAGACACAACAATTGATCATTGATCTCTTAGCCGTGTGCGGTGCCCCCCTCCACCATAATCCTCGATAATATTGTAGCGGTGCTTAGGCGAAGCCCTGCGACGGTAGAACATCAAGATCGTCACCACGCCGTCGTGCTGACGGAACTCTTCCCCGACATTCTGCTGGATCGGGGTCCGGGGATCGTCATTGAGCTGAACGTGTGCTAGAACTCGGAGGTGCCATAGTTTCGGTGCTTGATCGGTCGGGCCGTGAAGACGTACGACTACATCAACCGCGTTGTGCTAACGCTTCCGCTTTCGGTCTATGAGGGTACGTAGACATCACTCTTCCCTCTCGTTTCTATGCATCACCATGATCTTGCGTGTGCGTAGGAAATTTTTTGAAATTACTATGTTCCCAAACAGCGAGCCCTCGCGTGGATCGCGTATTGGCTTATGTGCGGCATTGCTTGCCGCTCTATGTTGGCCGTGAGGTCGTCTATCCGGCCAGGTGGCCGTTTTAATTTTTGGTTGCGGGGGATCTAAGGCGTCCTCATCGAATTCAGGTAGCAACTTCCGCTTCGGGTAGCTTTTGGTGGGGCGATTACCGCCATACTTCGCTGTTGTGCTGAGTACTTTGCTCCATCTGATTTGGAGTGTGTCTTGCGCAGCCTTGAGCCTTTGCTTCTGCTTTTTTAGACTCCTTGCGGTGGCAACAAGCCTTTTATGGGCATTCTGTTGCTCCGGGTGTCTATCCGGTGTTATGTCATCCGGACTATTATCTTTGACAGAATTGGGTTGTTCGGTTTGATTCTCCATGTTGCCGTGGTCCGGCAATGGTTCACCCTACTCTAACGCTGGGTCTGTATGATCGTTGTTTCTACCAAGGCAGGATTTGGGGCGGCGCTTACACCGCCGCTTTGACTGCTTCTTGAGGGGACAACCCTTCGTTGCGTCCTTCCGTTCCTCGTCGTCGTTTTCTTTTGGTGTGTTCACCATGTATACGTCATGTGGTGAAGTGGGCGTCCAGTGCCCTGTGGGCAGTGGTTCCTCTTCGTTTCCCGCATCGCCGTCCATACCATCGATGTCTTCGGAGTCGAAGTCGAGCATGTCGGTTAAGTCATCGACAGTGGCTACTAAGTGGGTGGTGGGTGGGCCGCGAATTTCTTCATCGTCAGCATCCCAGTCCTGCCGGACATAGTTCGGCCAGGATCCTCCTGACAAGGAGAGAGACCTTAATGAGTTCAGTATGTCGCCAAAGGGCGAGTGCTGAAAAATATCCGCGGAGGTGAACTCCATGATCGGCGCCCAATCAGATTCGATAGGAACGGGCGCAGGCGGCTCGGAGTCCATGGCCGGAGAAGGATCCGGCAGTTTAACAACACGACTCTCGTGCAAGGTAAGGTCGATGTTTGGCTCGATCGCCGCTGAGGGTAAGGCCTCCGTGGTGGGGTCCATCCACCCGTCCATGGACGGCGCAACTGGCTCCGAATTGAGGGTCGGAGCAGCTGCCTGTGCGATCTCCTGGACACTGTCCGATGGTAGAGCTAAATCGTACTCATCGTGACCGCGTGACGCACAAGGCAGAGGCTCGAATCCGTCGAAGATCAAGTCTCCACGGATATCGGCCGTGTAGTTTAAGCTTCCAAACCTGACATGGTGGCCAGGGGCGTAACTTTCAATCTGCTCCAGATGGCCAAGCGAATTGGCACGCGGTGCAAAGCCGCCGAACATGAAGATCTGTCCGGGGAGAAAAGTCTCACCCTGGACTGCATCATTATCGATGATAGTAGGAGCCATCAAGCCTAACGGCGACGACACATAGGAACTCTCAATGAAAGCACCAATGTCGGTGTCAAAACCGGCGGATCTCGGGTAGGGGGTCCCGAACTATGCGTCTAAGGTGGATGGTAACAAGAGGCAGGGAACACGATGTTTTACCCAGGTTCGGGCCCTCTTGATGGAGGTAAAACCCTACGTCCTGCTTGATTAATATTGATGATATGGGTAGTACAAGAGTAGATCTACCACGAGATCAGAGAGGCTAAACCCTAGAAGCTAGCCCATGGTATGATTGTATGTTGTAGTTGTTGTGTCCTACGGACTAAAACCCTCCGGTTTATATAGACACCGGAGAGGGTTAGGGTTACACAAGGTCGGTTACAAAGAAGGAGATATCCATATCCGTATTGGCTAGCTTGCCTTCCACGCCAAGTAGAGTCCCATCCGGACACGAGACGAAGTCTTCAATCTTGTATCTTCATAGTCTAACAGTCCGGCCAATGGAGATAGTCCGGCTGCCCGGAGACCCCCTAATCCAGGACTCCCACAGGTATTAATATCCATATAGGATCTGAACATATGATCTTCCACCAATTAAACCAACTAGCATCAACTACAAGGAGTAATTAACACTACTAGCACCAATCCCGGACTTGGAGACAAGAATTGGATATAAGAGATGAACTAGGGTTTTGAGAGGAGATGGTGCTGATGAAGATGTTGATGGAGATTGCCCTCTCCCGATGAGAGGAGCATTGGTGATGACGATTGTCCGTGTCAAAACCGGTGGATCTTGGGTAGGGGGTCCCGAACTGTGTGTCTAGGCCAGATGGTAATAGGAGGCAAGGGACACGAAGTTTTACCCAGGTTCGGGCCCTCTTGATGGAGGTAAAACCCTACGTCCTGCTTGATTAATATTGATGATATGGGTAGTACAAGAGTAGATCTACCACGAGATCGGAGAGGCTAAACCCTAGAAGCTAGCCTATGGTATGATTGTTGTTCTGTATGTTGTCCTACGGACTAAAACCCTCCGGTTTATATAGACACCGGAGAGGGTTAGGGTTACACAAAGTCGGTTACAATGGTAGGAGATCTACATATCTGTATCGCCAAGCTTGCCTTCCACGCCAAGGAAAGTCCCTTCCGGACATGGGACGAAGTCTTCAATCTTGTATCTTCATAGTCCAGGAGTCCGGCTGAAGGTATAGTCTGGCCATCCGGACACCCCCTAATCCAGGACTCCCTCAGTAGCCCCTGAACCAGGCTTCAACGACGACGAGTCCGGCGCGCAGATTGTCTTCGGCATTGCAAGGCGGGTTCCTCCTCCAAGTACTTCATAGAAGATTTTGAACACAAAGATAGTGTCCGGCTCTGCAAAATAAGTTTCCACATATTGCCATAGAGAGAATAATATTTATACAAATCTAATCTGCTGACGTATTCCGTAGTGTGACGCACCACGGCCAAGCCTTTATTCGAATTGTTTTATTGTCCCACCTCAGCATGTCATGCGAGGCGGTTTCCTTGGCACGTCTTGTTAAAGCAGAGATCGTGTCCCCTTATTCCGGGATTCTCATCAATACGGGCGTGGGTAACCCAACCACTTCTAGGACTCCTAGACTATAGGCAAGTCCAAACGGCCACGGAGAGGATGCTTGATATCCACCCTCTTTATAAAGGGACAAGGCTTTTACTTCTTTCCCTCCCGTGCTCAACCGAATCCTTCCCCCACCTCAAGCTCAAACACCCAAAGTTCAGGTCAGGTGCTCCGAACCTTCAATCATGTCCGGATCTAGCCTTCAAGGCCGATGGGTGCCTTCCTCCGTCACGGAAGAAGACATCAAAAAGTTGAGGGAGGCCAGATATCTGACCGCCGAGGTTTTGCATCGGCTGCCTGCCCGAGGGCAGGCCGTCCCCTCCCCCGAACCCAACGAGAACGTCGTGTTCGTCTCCCACTTCCTCCGAGGTCTAGGCCTTGCTCTGGATCCTTTCGTCAGGGGTTTGATGTTTTATTACGGGCTAGATTTCCATGATCTAGCTTTGGACTCCTTTCTTCATATCACGACATTTATTGTCGTGTGTGAGGCCTTCCTCCGGGTTACCCCTCACTTTGGCCTGTGGCTCAAGACCTTTGAAGTAAAGCCGAAGATGAACAAGGGGCAACATGCAGCGTGTGGAGGTGCCTCAATATGCAAGATGACGGGAGCTCCATGGCCCAAAGGTTCCATTCCATAGGTGTCTGAATTGTGGCGACAGGAGTGGTTCTATATCACGGCTCCTAGAAGTGCCAAGTGGGCGGCCGCCCCTGTTTTCCGCTCGGGCCCTCCACCACAGTTGATGTCATGGATCAGCAGAGGTCTAAGCTGGGGTCCAGCCAAGGACGTGCCCATACTGCAAAGCCGCATTCGAGATCTCTTCAATGGAGATTTTAGTTTGGTTGCGGTAATACAAGTTATGCTGGTTCGTCAAGTCCAGCCTTGCAAACGCCGGCCCCTTCGCTTGTGGGAGTTCAATCCCGAGGGACCGCGTGTCATTCAAAATTTCCTCGGCCTGACGCACGAGGAGATGTACAAGT
This sequence comes from Triticum urartu, assembly GCF_003073215.2. Classification (NCBI taxonomy): domain Eukaryota; kingdom Viridiplantae; phylum Streptophyta; class Magnoliopsida; order Poales; family Poaceae; genus Triticum; species Triticum urartu. The sequence continues at coordinate 30,789 of NW_024116094.1, read as the reverse complement.
CATTCTTCGGACCTCAGGTAGAGTGTCCAGAAATCACCGAGGACGTGGGCCTGAGCAACAACCGTGCCGCCGAATAGGTAAGGAATCTTCCGGCCAAACATACTATCTCTCATTTGTTACGATGTTATTTCAAAGAGTTCACTTTTTGACCAGGACTGGCTAACAAAGGCGAAGTTGATTCGGTGTTCGGCCCCCCTCCCTGAGGGTTTGGACAATCCGGTATTGGAAAAGATGCTCCAGGTCGCACCTTGCCCGGAGCCCTTGAAGGAAGATACTGGGAAGGATAATACGGGCGGACGCGGGCCCCCAACGCTTCCCATTCTAACCGAGGGAGCGAGCGTCTCCATGAAGGAAGACGACCGGAGGAGGAAAAGGACTGCGCCCGGGGATTCGGAAGCCGAAGCTTCCAAACGGGAGAAGAAGTCTCCCACAGAGGATCCTACCTTGGGGGGTGCTTTTGCCGCACAAAGTCCGCGGGGGGATCAATTCTCCAGCGAGTCATAAGTGACCCGAAATACTTTAATAGTACAGGTATGCCATCTTTTTCTTCTGAGAAAATAACCACCGCATATATCTTTGCAGTTCGGGCCTTAGCCCCTCTCAAATGAGCTCGTCTTCGGGGGATCTTCTTCCAGAGATGATGGAGAGCAAAACGCCTCCTCCGAACTCCTCCGCTCCGGAAGCGGGCGACCCCGAAGTGTCGTCGCGAAGGGCCTCTCTAAGTCCGGTGAGGCCAGAAGATAATCCCATTGACCCCCGAAGCTCCCAGTGTTCGGCTCCTGAAGAGAGCGGAAAAAGAGTCCGGCACCGTCTGGTGTGCGATCGGATGTTCTGAGGGAGTTGGTGGGGCGAGCGGCCATCTCGGATGAACACCGTGTGCTGATGAATACGGTGATGGAGAGAATCTCAACCACCGAAAGCGGATTGCATGAAGCTTTTATGAGTCTACTGGCAGGCTTTGAGGTACGTAAAAAAATGTATGATAGTCCTGCACATGCTAGGTGTGCCCTGTGTAGATAATAGCCCCTGAGACTCTGGTTGTCGTCGGAAACAACGACGAATAGAGGATCATATTCCTAGGTAATAACCATACTGCCTCTATGTGCAGGTGATGGAAGCTCCGGTGGCTGGCCGGACTAGCGAGTTTGCCCATTTAAAATGGCGGTTGGATGCGGCAGACGCCGACATCGAGCTTGTTAACAAAAGGCTTGACGAGGCACAGGGTAAGTGTCATTATCTGGTAAACGCCACATAGTAAGAGCAGCATGATGCCAGTATCTTTAATATGTTGTGACTGCAGATGGAGCTGCCACTGTTGAAGCCTTGCGGGCAGAACTTGCCCGAGCCAAGGAACAAGCGAGGTTTGGTAATGCGGCTGCTTTGAAGGCGGCCGAAGAGTTGAAAACCGAGAAGGCCACGCATGACGAGAGCCGAGATAAGATGGCCAAGATGGCCATAGAATTAAAAGCCGCCACCGACCATTGCCGGGTTCTTGAAAAGGAAAACCTAGCGAAGGCATCGGACCTTGAGAAGGCTGCTGCGACGAGAAAAGACATCTGCTCTGCTATGAGGGCGAAGAAGGAGGAGCTGCGGGGATATTGTAGCTGGGAAATCCTTTATGTTGCGGAGGAAGTTCAGAGATCCACGGTATGCCTCTCTGGATCGGCTGTGGAGTTCGGAGGATGTGTATATGGATTTGGCGGCGAGCGCTGCCGATGCGGCCAAGTACTTCCAGGGTCAGACGGACCGTGAAGTGGACCAGCTGTTTTGGACACAATTCCATTCTCCCGAGCGTCCGGTTTCATTGACTGACCAATTAGCCGAATTGTCGAAACTGAATAGGTTGTCCCGACTCGCCATGAGGTCTGTTGTGGATCAGCTATGGCCGGAAAGGCCAAAACCGAACAGCTATTTTAGCTTGGTGCAGCAGTTCCTTGACGTGGTGCCGCACATTAATGCGATGAAGAGGTCGGCGTGCATAGAGGGCTCATGGATGGCCTTTGCCCGTGTTAAAGCATACTGGGCGGAGATGGATGCTACCACTGTTGCAGCGCGGGATTCGGCCATAGGTCGAATGGCTGCTGAGCACTACTTTGAAGAAGTTCTTGAGGGTGCTCGTTTGATAGAGACCCAGTGCTCAAAAAATATTATGTTTGAGTGACATGTAATCTCATTGTAAGTGAAATGCTTTTATAAATTTTTATAAGGCTATTTTTATACTTTTGCCTGAAAGTAATATGATGCCTCCTAGGCGGCCGTTTATGTATACATGTGTATAACCTGAAAGATTGCAGCCGTTGGCTTCAACCCCCACGCATATAATGCGGAGGTGCTCGCAAAAAACACGCGTTCACACTTAACCCAATGTCTTGGTCCTATTAAGGAGGTGATAGCGGAGCGAGCGAGGCAACCGGACTATAATGCTTTAGCACTTTTACTTAGCCATAGGAGTTTGACAGTGGGGCTACTAGATAGCCACTGGTGGCTCCGCACTCTCCCGATCCCGGGGTGCATACATGCCTGGCCGGAAAACGGCCCTTTGTTAAGGCGGAGGAATTCTAACATTCCAACAGGTCATCGAGTGATTGACCAGTCTCACGCTATATCATGACAGTCAGTTTTCGGCTTTCTCTACCGAGGTGCTCGTCCGGATGAACCAGGGCACAATCGCAGTAGTTCTCCTGGTGCTACCTTAGCCGGTAAAGCGGAACGTAAGGCACCAAAACACAGGAGCCGGGCAAACCCAACATTTGACCAAAGACAATGATTCGGAGCTGATGCATATAGGGCCAAACTCGCGACGCCGAACACTCCCTAAGGTATTCGGTCTTTGTGGTATAAAACCGGGCCTAAATAATGGCCTTTGTAAGAAGCCCCTTGTGTCCAGGTACGTGCATTATTCAGGCATGGACACATGCCAAGACGTCAGCATCCTTCTCAACGGTGGATATGTATCAACAAGAGACAGTAAAAAAGGTTTAGCAGGGTCTTAATCTAAAAAGAATCCTTGGAGCGGGTCCCTGCTGCACGTCTGCGCCTGTGTCTCCGTTGTGCTGTATCCTGGACGGGTGTAGCACGATGATCGTCTGTAAAAGAGAGGAATTTAGGTGAAAAAGTTGTCGTGCAAAAAAATAGTTTTTAAAGAAACCATGTATAATTCAAGATGAGAAGAAAGTGCCACTTGTCTGCGCGCGTTGAGCCCCTTGTATTGAAAAATAGGGGTGTGACCATTTATTCGGTATAAATAGCGGCACCGGACTTGATTAGTTGTGTCTAAGGTCTTGACGACCTATTGGATGCTTTCGCTGTTCCGGGCGCCTTTAGTGTGCAGCTGCCAAGGCAGCCGCACTCTCTTTGGCGCGCAGAGATCGCTTGATATTTCCATTCACTGAAATGATGCCATGTGGACCGGGCATCTTGAGTGTGAGGGAGGCGTAGTGTGGTATTGCATTAAAGCGAGCGAAAGCTTCGCGTCCGAGCAGTGCTTGATAGCCACTTTGGAACGGAGCGATGTGGAAGGTTAAATGCTCGCGACGGAAGTTATCGGGGGAGCCGAATATAACTTGTAGTAGGAGGGAGCCTGTACAACGAGCCCCTAGGCCTGGCGTTACTCCTTTAAAGGTAGTATTGCTATGGCGAATTTTTGTTGGGTCTAACCCCATCCCGCGGATTGTATCCTGATATATTAGGTTTAGATTGCTGCCAGCGTCCATCAAGACTCGTGTGAAGTGATATCCGCCAATTACTGGGTCTAATACTAGGGCAGCCCATCCTGCGCGTCGGATACTTGCTGAGTAATCACGATGGTCGAAAGTGATCAGTTGAGACGACCAGTGGCAGGACTTCACGGTGACAGGCACTTGGGTATATTTTCCTGGGAGTGCCGCGTTGTTTTTTTTCCTTGATCACGTGTAACACGTTTACTGTTTTGACTTCTGGTGGAAATTTCTTTTGTTCCCCAGTGTCTTGCTTGGGAGGCTCGTCCTCGTCTTCACTTGGTGTATCCTCCCCCTTGTGTACGGCGTTGAGCTTGCCGGACTGCTTGAAGACCCAACATTCTCTGTGGGTATGATTAGCAGGTTTACTAGGGGTACTATGGATCTAACATACTTGGTCCAGAATTTTGTTGAGGCTGGACAGTTCATCCCTGGTACCTTTAGAGGGCGGCTTTTGACCTGGCCGAGAGCTTTTGAATCCGGCGTTTACTGCCGTGCCCTTCGTGTTGTCTTCTTTATTCCGGCGTCTGTTATTGCTGTTGCGCCATGATTTCCTGTTTCCATCTCTAACTTCAGATGTACTGGGGTCGCTGGTGCTGCATCTGGCTAGCCAGCTGTCCTCACCCGCGTAAAAGCAGGTCATGAGGCTTGTTAATGCGGCCATCATTCTCGGCTTATTTTGGCCGAGGTGTCTGGCGAGCCATTCGTCACGGATGCTATGCTTAAAAGCTGCCAAGGCTTCGGCGTCCGGATAGTCGACAATCTGGTTCTTTTTAGTAAGAAACATGTTCCAAAGCTGTCGGGCTGACTCTCCGGGCTGTTGAATTATATGACTCAAATCGTCCGCATCCGTAGGTCGGACATAAGTCCCTTGAAAATTTGCCTGAAAGGCGTCTTCGAGCTCTTCCCAACTTCCAATGGAGCTTTCGGGGAGGCCTTTAAGCCAGTGACGAGATGGCCCTTTGAGCTTGAGGGGTAAGTACTTGATGGCGTGGATATCATCTCCTCGAGCCATATGGATATGAAGGATGTAGTCCTCAATCCAGACCCTAGGGTCTGTTGTTCCGTCGTATGTCTCTATGTTTACGGGTTTGAATCCCTCTAGAAATTCATGGTCCAGCACCTCATCGGTGAAACATAGGGGGTGTGCGGCACCCCTGTAGCTGGGTGTACCGCGTTGTTCGGATGTTTGTTGTGTTGCATTGTATGCTAGGGCGCGCTTGCGTGGTCCATAGATGGATCTTGTTGCGCCGTCCTTTGGGTGTGAGCCCTTGCATGGGTCGCGTGTTGTATTGTGAGGGGCGTTGTATGCCGCTCTGTGTTGGTAGAGGGGTCGTCTATCTGGCCAGGTGGCTGCTTTGATATTTGGTTGTGGGGGGTCTGAGGCCTCCTCATCGAATTCAGGTAGCAGCTTCCGCTTTGGGTGGCTCTTGGAGGGGCGATTGTCGCCGTACCTCGCTGCTGTGTTGAGTATTTTACTCCATTTGATTTGGAGTGTGTCTTGTGCAGCCTTGAGCCTTTGCTTCTGCTTTTTAAGACTCCTCGCGGTGGCAACAAGCCTTTTACGGGCATTCTGCTGCTCCGGGTGCCTGTCCGGCGTTATGTCGTCCGGACCATTATCCTTGATAGAATTTGTTTGTTTGGTTTGATTATCCGGATTGCCGTTGTCCGGCAGCGGTTCGCCCTGCTCCAGCGCTGGGTCTGTATGATCGTTATTTCTGTCGAGGCGGGATTTGGGGCGGCGCTTGCGTCGCCGCTTTGACTGCTTCTCGAGGGAATAAGCCTTCGGTGCGTCCTTCCGCTCCTCGTCGTCATCTTTTGGTGCGTCCACCATGTATACGTCATATGACGAGGTGGCTTTCCAGGGCCCAATAGGCGCTGGTTCTTCATCGTCTCTTTCATCGGCGTCCATACCGTCGATGTCTTCGGAGTCGAAGTCGAGCATGTCGGTTAAATCATCGAAAGTGGCTACAAAGTGGGTGGTGGGTGGGCTTTGAATTTCTTCATCGTCTGTATCCCAACCTTGCTCACCGTAGTCCGGCCAGGGCTCTCCTGATAAAGAGAGAGACTTTAGTGTCTTCAGAATATCGCCGAAAGGCGAGTGCTGAAAGATGTCCGCGGCAGTAAACTCCATGATCGGCGCCCAATCGGATTCGATTGGCAGGGGCGCGGAGGGTTCGGAGTCCGGAGAGGAGTCCGGCTCCTTGGAGTCACGAGTCTCGCGAGTGCGGGGCTGGTGTTCGGCTCGATCATCGTTGGGATCGCAGCCCCCGAGGCGGCGTCCAACCACCCATCCTCGATCGGCGCAGTTGGCTCCGAATTAAGGGTCGAAGCCGATGCGGGTGCGGCCTAAAGGGCACTGTTCGGCGGCAGAGCTAGATCATGCTCGTTGTGACAGTGCGGCGCGCTCGGCAGTGGCTCGAATCCGTCGAAGATCAAGTCCCCGCGGATGTCAGCCGTGTAGTTTAAACTTCCAAATCTGACCTGACGGCCAGGGGCATAGCTTTCGATCTGCTCCAGATGGCCAAGTGAATTGGCCCACAGTGCGAAGCCGCCGAAGACGAAGATCTGTCCGGGGAGGAAGGTCTCTCCTGGACTGCATCGCTATTGATGATCGTAGGAGCCATCAAGGCTAACGGCGACGACACAGAGGAACTCTCAATGAAAGCACCAATGTCGGTGTCAAAACCGGCGGATCTCGGGTAGGGGGTCCCGAACTGTGCGTCTAGGCTGGATGGTAACAGGAGGCAAGGGACATGAAGTTTTACCCAGGTTCGGGCCCTCTTGATGGAGGTAAAACCCTACGTCCTGCTTGATTAATATTGATGACATGGATAGTACAAGAGTAGATCTACCACGAGATCGGAGAGGCTAAACCCAAGAAGCTAGCCTATGGTATGATTGTTGTTATGTATGTTGTCCTACGGACTAAAACCCTCCGGTTTATATAGACACCGGAGAGGGTTAGGGTTACACAATGTCGGTTACAATGGTAGGAGATCTACATATCCGTATCGCCAAGCTTGCCTTCCACGCCAAGGAAAGTCCCTTCCGGACACGGGACGAAGTCTTCAATCTTGTATTTTATTAGTCCAGGAGTCCGGCTGAAGGTATAGTCCAGCCATCCGGACACCCCCTAATCCAGGACTCCCTCAACGATGGTGATGATTTCCCCCTCCAGGAGCGAAGTTTCCCCGACAGAACAGCTCCGCCAGAGCCCTAGATTGGTTCCGCCAAGGTTCCGCCTCGTGGCGGCGGAGTTTCGTCCGAGAAGATGGCTTCTTATTTTTTTTCCCATCGAAAGACTTCATATAGCAGAAGATGGCCGCCGGAGGGCCACCAGGGGGCCCACGAGGTAGGGGGCATGCCCAGGGGGGTAGGGTGCGCCGCCACCCTCGTGGGCAGGGTGTGGCCCCCCTGGTGAATCTCTCCCGCTGAGTATTTTTTTATATATTCTTAAAACGTCTTCCGTGAAGTTTCAGGACTTTTGGAGCTGTGCAGAATAGGTCTCTAATATTTGCTCCTTTTCCAGCCCAGAATCCCAGCTGCCGACATTCTCCCTCTTTATGTAAACCTTGTAAAATAAGAGAGAATAGGCATAAGTATTGTGACATAATGTGTAATAACAGCCCATAATGCAATAAATATCGATATAAAAGCATGATGCAAAATGGACGTATCAACTCCCCCAAGCTTAGACCTCGCTTGTCCTCAAGCGGAAGCCGAAATCGAAAAATATGCCCACATGTGAGATAGAGGTGTCGATAAAAATAAAATACGGACATGAGGGCATCATGATCATTCTTAGAACAGCAACTTATATAATGCTTGTCATATAATCCTTTATGCTAGAGTAATAATTCAATCACAATTTCAAGTATGAATCGTAAACTTCATTGAAAACTAACAAACTGTAATCTTAGTCATTGGAGCAATTGCAATTTATCATAAGATAGGAAAGAGTCAATGTATAAGAGCTTTTCATCAAGTCCACATACTCAACTATCAGATAATCTTTCACAATTGCTAACACTCAGGCAATACTTATGGGTATGGAGTTTTAATCGGACATAGAGAAAGATAGGGGCTTATAATTTTGCCTCCCAACGTTTTACCTCAAGGGTAATGTCAACAATAATAGTTCATGAAAACTCACATCCAATTAGCCATATATACCAGGATCTTTCCAACATACCGTGCTTGCCAAAGGATAAAATGTAAAAAGGAAGGGTGAAGATCACCATGACTCTTATGCAAGGTAGGAGATAAAAGTAAAAGATAGGCCCTTCGCAGAGGGAAGCAGAGGTTGTCATGCGCTTTTATGGTTGGATGCACAAAATCTTAATGCGAAAGAACGTCACTTTATATTGCCACTTGTGATATGGACCTTTATTATGCAGTGTGTCGCCTTTATTTCTTCCATATCACACGATCATATAAAGCTTATTTTCTCCCACACTAATAAGTCATACATATTTAGAGAGCAATTTTTATTGCTTGCACCGATGACAACTTACTTAGAGGATCTTACTCGATCCATAGGTAGGTATGGTGGACTCTGATGGCAAAACTGGTTTAAGGGTATTTGGAAGTACAAGTAGTATCTCTACTTGGTGCGATGCATTTGGCTAGCACGAGGGGGAAAGGCAAGCTCAGCATGTTGGAGGATCCAAGACAATATAATTTATCTCAGATGTAAGAAAACATAACCCATTACGTTGTCTTCCTTGTCCAACGTCAACTCTTTAGCATGTCATATTTTAATGAGTGCTCACAATCACAAAAGATGTCCAAGATAGTATATTTATATGTGAAGACCTCTCTTTCTTTATTACTTCCTATTAATTGCAACGATGAGCAAAACTATGTTTGTCAACTCTCAACAACTTTTATTCATCATACTTTTCTATGTGAGCTCATTACTCTCCATAAGATCTACATGATCTCTTTGTTTCTTTTTATTCTTTCTCTTTTCTTTTATTCACTTAGGATCATGGCAAAATAATCAAGCCCTTGACTCAACACTAATCTTTATTATATAGCTCACAGACTCGATTACATAGTAGGATTATAAAGCAAAACTCACAACTAGATCATACTAAGAACTTTTATTCTACTAGATCAAGATATTACCAAAAGGATCGAACTAAGAAAAATGGTAAAGGTAAAAGTGATGGTGATACGATACCGGGGCACTCCCCCAAGCTTGGCAGTTGCCAAGGGGAGTGCCCATACCCATGTAATTATGTCTCTCTTTTCGGGGGTGGTGATGTGATATTCTTGGCGATGATGCCCCTCAGGATACGATTCTCCTCCTCTAGCTCATTGACTTGCTGCTTGAGGTCCATTATTTCCTTTCAGAGTTTTCCTGTAACAGCCAAAGCTCCCTGCACCCAAGGGTGTTGCATAGCTGCGGGAGAACCAGTGACACTCTTTTTCATATTCTCATAAGAAAGAAATCTAACATTGGAAGGGATAACCGAGTTTGGAATAGCCGAGCTCTGCAGTTCTCCCATTGTGAATCCAGCTCGGAAGCGGGAAGTGACTTCTTGATCCTCTTCCATGGCATCTATCCTCTTCAAGTCAGCCTCCATCTCTTCCTCCGTAGCTGGCCCAAAGAGGTCAACTTTGTTGTTTGTCATTGATCTTGGTGCCGGATGAGACATCCGGCTCTCCCCGACTGACTCTTGTGAAGACATCTTGCTCTAATCTGCAGCAGCAACAGCTTGAAACACAAACATAGGATAATTGCGTAATACGGGAGTCAAAACCCTCGGGAGATTATATAATGAATTTTTACGACCAAAATACGTGTCGTGTACGAAAACGGAGTCCGGAGAGCACACGAGGTGCCCACGAGGTAGGGGGAGCGCCCAGTAGGGTAGGGCGCGCCCTCCACCCTCGTGGAGCCCTCGTGTCCTTCCCGGACTGCTACTTATTTTTCTATTTTTCTAAATATTCCAAAATGGAGAAATATTGCCTTAAAAACTGTTTTGGAGTCGGTTTACTTACCGTACCACATACCTATTCCTTTTCGGAGTCTGAAACGTTTCGGAAAGTGTCCCTTATGTATTCCTCTGGGGTTACGGTTTCAATAAAATTGGTTTCAACATTTATGGGATTACCTGAGATATAATGTTTGATTCTTTTACCGTTCACCACCTTCAGATTTGTGCCTTCGAAATTGTTGATTTTTGTGGCACCGAAACGATAGACCTCCTCGATAACGTAAGGACCTTCCCATTTAGAGAGAAGTTTTCCTGCAAAAAATCTTAAACGAGAGTTGTATAGAAATACATAATCACCTACTTTAAACTCACGCTTTTGTATTCTTTTGTCATGTCATCTTTTAACTTTTTCTTTAAACAACTTGGCATTTTCATAGGCTTGGGTTCTCCATTCATCAAGTGAGCTAATATCAAATAACCTCTTCTCACCGGTAAGTTTGAAATCATAATTGAGTTCTTTAATAGCCCAATATGCCTTGTGTTCTAGTTCGAGAGGTAAGTGACATGCTTTTCCATAAACCATTTTATATGGAGACATACCCATAGGATTTTTATATGCAGTTCTATAGGCCCATAATGCATCATCAAGTTTCTTGGACCAATTCTTTCTAGATCTATTAACAATCTTTTGCAAAATTAATTTGAGCTCTCTATTACTCAATTCTACTTGACCACTAGAGTGTGGGTGATAAGGAGATGCAATTCTATGATTAACATCATATTTAGCAAGCATTTTACGGAAAGCACCATGAATAAAATGTGAACCACCATCAGTCATTAAATATCTAGGGACTCCAAATCTTGGAAAAATAACTTCTTTAAGCATTTTAAAAGAAGTGTTATGATCAGCACTACTAGTTGGAATAGCTTCTACCCACTTAGTAACGTAATCAACAGCAACTAAAATATGTGTATATCCATTAAAGGAAAAGGTCCCATATAGTCAAAGCCCCAAACATCAGATGGTTCAATAATGAGTGAATAATTCATAGGCATTTCTTGACGTCTATTAATATTACCAATTCTTTGACATTCATCACAAGATAAGACAAACTTACGGGCATCCTTGAAGAGAGTAGGCCAATAAAAACCAGATTGCAATACCTTATGTGCAGTTCTATCTCCAGCATGGTGTCCTCCATAAGCTTCGGAGTGACACTTGCGTAGGATCTGTTCCTGTTCATGCTCAGGTATACAACGTCTAATGACACCATCTACTCCTTCCTTATAAAGATGTGGGTCATCCCAAAAGTAATGCCTCAAATCATAGAAGAACTTTTTCTTTTGCTGTTATGTGAAACTAGGTGGTATAAACTTAGCAACAATGTAATTAGCATAATCAGCATACCATGGAGCAGTATGAGAAGCATTTATGACATTTAATTGCTCATTAGGAAATCTACCATTAATAGGAAGTGGGTCATCAAGCACATTTTCTAACCTAGACAAGTTGTCTGCAATGGGGTTCTTAGCTCCCTTTCTATCAACAATATGCAAATCAAATCCTTGTAGCAAGAGAACCCATCTAATAAGTCTAGGTTTAGCATCTTTCTTTTCCATAAGATATTTAATAGCAGCATGATCAGTATGAATAGTTACTTTAGAATCAACAATATAAGGTCTGAACTTATCACAAGCAAATACAACTGCTAAAAATTCTTTTTCAGTAGTAGCATAATTTCTTTGAGCATTGTCTAGGGTTTTACTAGCATATTGAATAACATTTAATTTCTTATCAACTCTTTGCCCTAGAACAGCACCTACAGCATAATCGCTAGTGTCACACATAATTTCAAAGGGTAAATTCCAATCAGGTGGCTGAACAATAGGTGCAGAGATTAATGCTTTCTTAAGTATTTCAAATGCTTCTACACAATCATCATCAAAAACAAATAGTATATCTTTTTGTAATAAATTAGTCAGAGGCCGAGAAATTTTTGAGAAGTCCTTAATGAACCTCCTATAAAATCCAGCGTGACCAAGGAAACTTCTTATACCTTTGATGCCCTTGGGACATGGCATCTTCTCAATAGCATCAACCTCCGCTTTATCAACTTCAATACCTCTTTCAGAAACTTTGTGCCCCAAGGTAATACCTTCATTAACCATAAAGTGGCACTTTCCCCAATTCAAGACAAGATTAGTTTCTTCACATCTCTACAAAACTCGATCAAGGTTGCTCAAGAAATCATCAAAATAAGATCCATAGACGGAGAAATCGTCCATGAAAACCTCGCAAATCTTTTCACAAAAGTCAGAGAATATAGCCATCATGCATCTTTGAAAGGTAGCAGTTGCATTACATAGACCAAAAGGCATATGTCTATAAGCAAAAGTACCAAAAGGGCAAGTAAAAGTAGTCTTTGATTGATCTTTGGCTGACACAGGTATTTGAGAGAAACCAAAATAACCATCTAGAAAGCAAAAATGTGTATGTTTGGATAATCTTTCTAGCATTTGGTCGATAAAAGGTAAGGGATAATGATCCTTTTTAGTTGCCTTATTTAATTTGCGGAAATCAATTACCATCCTATAACCTGTAATAATTCTTTGAGGAATCAATTCATCTTTATCATTAGGAACGACAGTAATACCTCCCTTCTTAGGGACACAATGGACAGGACTTACCCACTGACTATCAACAACGGGATAGATTATACCTGCCTGAAGGAGCTTTAGTATTTCCTTTCTTACCACTTCTTTCATTTTAGGATTCAACCGTCGTTGATGATCACGAACTGGGTTAGCATCTTCTTCCAAATTAATTTTATGTTGACATGGAGTGGGACTAATGCCCTTAAGATCATCAAGAGTATACCCAATAGCAGCATGGTGCTTCTTCAGAGTTTTCAATAATCTCTCTTCCTCATGCTCTGAAAGGTTAGCACTAATAATAACATGATATATCTTTTTCTCATCAAGATAAGCATATTTAAGAGTATCAGGTAGCGGTTTAAGCTCAAACACGGGATCACCCTTGGGTGGAGGAGGATCCCCTAGGATTTCAACAGGCAAATTGTTTTTCAGAATAGGCTCCTATTTAAAGAATACTTCATCTATTTCCCTTCTTTCATTCATAAACATGTCATTTTCATGGTCTAGCAAATATTGTTCTAAAGGATCACTAGGAGGTACGGCAATAGAAGCAAGACCGATAATTTCATCCTTACTAGGTAATTCTTCTTCACGGTGTTGTCTACTAAATTCAGAAAAGTTAAATTCATGAGTCATATCATCTAAACCGATAGTAACAACATCCCTCTTGCAATCTATGGTAGCATTAACAGTGTTCAGAAAAGGTCTACCAAATATAATGGGACAAAAGCTATCTTGTGGGGAACAAAGAACAAGAAAATCAGCAGGATATTTAGTTTTCCCACACAAGACTTCAACATCTCTAACAATTCCCATTGGTGAAATAGTATCTCTATTGACAAGTTTAATTGTGACATCAATATCTTCTATCTCAGCAGGTGCAATATCATGCATAATTTCTTTGTATAAGGAATAAGGTATTGCACTAGCACTAGCACCCATATCACATAAGCCATGACAACAATGATCTCCTATTTTAACAGAAATAACAGGCATGCCTACCACCGGTCTGTTTTTATCTTTAGCACAAGCTTTAGCAATTCTAGCAGTTTCATCAAGGAAATGAATGACATGCCCATCAATATTATCAGACAAGAGATCTTTAACAATAGCAATATCAGGTTCAACTTTAATTTGCTCATGAGGTGTATAAGTTTTAATATTGCTTTTACGAACCACAGTTGAAGCTTTAGCATGATCCTTTATCCTAACAGGGAAAGGTGGTTTCTCAACATATGCAGTAGGAACAATAGGATCATTATAAGTGACAATCTTTTCTTCAACTTTAATAGGTGCAGCTACTTTTACTTCTATGGGAGGATGATATTTAAACCACTTCTCCTTGGGGAGATCAACATAAGTAGCAAAAGATTCACAGAAAGAAGCTACTATCTCAGAGTCAAGTCCATATTTAGTGCTAAATTTACGGCAAACATCGGTATCCATAAAAGATTTAACACAGTCAAAACTAGGTGTCATACCTGACTCCTTATCTTTGTCGAGGTCCCAATCTTCAGAGTTGCGTTTAATTCTTTTCAATAAATCCCATTTGAATTTAATAGTCTTCATCATAAAAGAGCCAGCACAAGAATTATCAAGCATGGTGCGATTGTTATCAGAAAGCCGAGCATAAAACTTTTGAATAATCATTTTTCTTGAGAGCTCATGATTGGGGCATGAATATAACATTGATTTAAGCCTCCCCCAAGCTTGAGCGATGCTTTCTCCTTCGCGAGGCTAAAAATTATATATATAATTACGATCACGATGAACAAGATGCATAGGATAAAACTTCTGATGAAATTCCAATTTCAATCGTTTGTAATTCCAGGACCCCATATCATCACATAGCCTATACCATGTCGATGCATCTCCCTTCAAAGATAAAGGGAAGACCTTCTTCTTAACAACATCTCCGGGTACACCTGCAAGCTTAAATAATTCACAAACTTCATCCACATATATTAGATGCTCATCAGGATGTTTTGTTCCATCTTCTAAAAAAGGATCAGCTAGCAGTTTTTCTATCATCCCCGAAGGAATTTCAATGCAGACATTTTCATTTTCAGTAGGTTCAGTAGGTTGAGGAGCAACACTTTGCTCTATTGGTCGGGGTGAAGATACCCCGAACAAGCCCCTCAGAGAATTACTTTCCATAGTAACAAGTGACAGTAAATTTCAGCACACTATATAAATTTTTCCTTACCAAATTCCACCTACCAAAGGCGCTTCCCTCCCCGGCAACGGCGCCAGAAAAGAGTCTTGACGACCCACAAGTATAGGGGATCTATTGTGGTCCTTTTGATAAGTAAGAGTGTCGAACCCAACGAGGAGCAGAAGGAAATGATAAGCGGTTTCCAGCAAAGTATTCTCTACAAGTACTGAAATAAGTGGTAAAAGATAGTTTTGTGATAGGATAATTTGTAACGAGCAACAAGTAACAAAAGTAAATAAAGTGCAGCAAGGAGGCGCAATCCTTTTTGTAGCAAAGGACAAGGCTGGACAAACTCTTATATAGAGAAAAGCGCTCCCGAGGACACATGGGAATATCGTCAAGCTAGTTTTCATCACGCCAAGAAATTAGCGAGCATTACTAATTTGAGGTGTGGCAGTTTTGATTCTTAAATTGGATATGTTTTCTAAAGAAACCAAGAAATACGATGATCTCATGAATAGAGTTGTTGTGACGCCCAACTCGAGCGCGACAGAATAGGGGGCTCGATGGGCCCACTCGGCAGTTTCGCCGATCCGCAAGGTCAATGGTCAGATGTCGTCACGCCAAGAATTTAGCTAGTCTTACTAATTTGAGGCGGTTTTGATTCTTAAATTGGATGTTTTTTAAAGACGCCAAGAAGCGTGATGATCACATGAATGGAGTTGTCGTGGCGCCATGCCCAAGCGCGACAGAACAAGGGGCTCGATGGGCTCGCTCGGCAGTTTTGCCGACGCACAAGGTTAGTGGTCCTGGTGTCATCACGCGAAGAAGTTAGCGAGAGTTACTAATTGGAGCCATGGCGGTTTCGAATCTTAAATTGGATATGTTTTTAAAGACTCCAAGAAACGCGATGATCACGAGAATGGACTTGTCGTGACGCACAACTCGAGCACGAGAGAACAGGGGGATCGATGGGCCCACTCCGTAGTTTCACCGATGTGCATGGTCAGTGGTCCAGCTGTCACACCAAGAATTTAGCGAGCTTTACTAATTTGAGGCGTGGCGGTTTTGATTCTTAAATTGGACATGTTTTTAAAGACATCGAGAAGCGCGATGATCACGTGAATGGACTTGTCATGATGCTCAGCTCAAGCGTGACAGAACAAGGGGCTCAATGGTCCCACACGACAGTTTCGCCGATGCGCAAGGACAGTGGTCCAGTTGTCGTCACGCTACGAATTTAGCGAGCGTTACTAATTTGAGGCGTGGCGGTTTCTATTCTTAAATTGGATATGTTTATTAAAGACACAAAGAACCGCAATGATCACGTGAATGGACTTGTCACGATGCCCAGCTTAAGCGCGACAGAACATGTGGCTCGATGGGCCTACTCGGCAGTTTCATCAATCCGCAAGGTCAGTGGTCCAGCTATCGTCACGCCAAGAATTTAGCTAGCGTTACTAATTTGAAGTGTGACGGTTTTTATTATTAAATTGGATATGTTTTTTAAAGACACCAAGAAGCGTGATGATCACGTGAATGTACTTGTCGCGACGGCCAGCACCAATACGAGAGAACATGGGGCTCGTTGGGCCCACTCGACAGTTTCGTCGATTCGCAAGGCCAGTGGTCCAGTTGTCGTCACGCTAAGAAGTTAGCGAGCGTTACTAATTTGAGGCGTGGCGGTTTCTATTCTTAAATTGGATATGTTTATTAAAGACACAAAGAACCGCAATGATCACGTGAATGGACTTGTCATGATGCCCAGCTTGAGCGCGACAGAACATGTGGCTCGATGAGCCCACTCGGCAGTTTCATCAATGCGCAAGGTCAGTGGTCCAGTTGTCGTCACGCCAAGAATTTAGCTAGCGTTACTAATTTGAAGTGTGACAGTTTTGATTCTTAAATTGGATATGTTTTTCAAAGACACCAAGAAGCGTGATGATCACGTGAATGTACTTGTCACGACGACCAGCACCAGTGTGAGAGAACATGGGGCTCGTTCATCGATTCGCAAGGTCAGTGATCCAGTTGTCGTCACGCTAAGAAGTTAGCGAGCGTTACTAATTTGAGGCGTGGCGGTTTCTATTCTTAAATTAGATATGTTTATTAAAGACACGAAGAACCGCAATGATCACGTGAATGAACTTGTCACGATTCCCAGCTGAGCGTGACAGAACAGGGGACTCGATGGGCCCACTCGGTAGTTTCATCAATGCGCAAGGTCAGTGGTCCAGCTGTCGTCACGCCAAGAATTTAGCTAGCGTTACTAATTTGAATTTTTGATTCTTAAATTGGATATGTTTTTTAAAGACACCAAGAAGCGTGATGATCACATGAATGTACTTGTCGCGATGGCCAGCACCAGTGCGAGAGAACATGGGGCTCGTTGGGCCCACTTGGCAGTTTCGTCGATTCGCAAGGTTAGTGGTCTAGTTGTCGTCACACCAAGAAGTTAGCGAGCATTACTAATTTGAGGCATGGCGGTTTCTATTCTTAAATTGGATATGTTTATTAAAGACACAAGGAACCGCAATGATCACGTGAATGGACTTGTTGCGACGCCCAACTCGAACGCGATAGAACAGGGGGATCGATGGGCCCACTCGGCAGTTTTGCGGATGCGCAAGGTCAATGGTCCAACTGTCATCATGCCAAGAATTTAGCGAGCGTTACTAATTTGATGTGTGGTGGTTTTGATTCGTAAATTGGATATGTTTATTAAAGACACCAAGAAGTGTGATGATCACGTGAATGTACTTGTCGCGATGGCCAGCACCAGTGCGAGAGAACATGGGGCTCGTTGGTTCAGTAGGTTGAGGAGCAACTCTTTGCACCAAAAGCGATGTACTACATAATGAAGGATTAGCTAGCAGTTTTTCTATCATACCCGAAGGAATTTCAAAGCAAACATTTTCATTTTCAGTAGGTTGAGGAGCAACTCTTTGCTCTACTGGTCGGGGTGAAGATACCCCGAACAAGCCCCTCAGAGGATTACTTTCCATAGTAACAAGTGACAGTAAATTTCAGCACACTATATAAATTTTTCCTTACCAAATTCTACCTAACAAAGGCGCTTCACTCCCCAGCAACGGCGCCAGAAAAGAGTCTTGATGACCCACAAGTATAGGGGATCTATCGTGGTCCTTTCGATAAGTAAGAGTGTCGAACCCAACGAGGAGAAGAAGGAAATGATAAGCGGTTTCCAGCAAGGTATTCTCTGCAAGTACTGAAATAAGTGGTAACAGATAGTTTTGTGATAGGATAATTTGGAACGAGCAACAAGTAACAAAAGTAAATAAAGTGCAGCAAGGAGGCCCAATCCTTTTTGTAGCAAAGGACAAGCCTGGACAAACTCTTATATAGAGAAAAGCGCTCCCGAGGACACATGGGAATATCGTCAAGCTAGTTTTCATCACATTCATATGATTCGCATTTGGTACTTTGATAATTTGGTATGTGGGTGGACCGGTGCTTGGGTACTGCCCTTACTTGGACAAGCATCCCACTTATGATTAACCTCTATTGCAAGCATCCGCAACTACAACAAAAGTATTAAGGTAAAACTGACCATAGCATGAAACATATGGATCCAAATCAGCCCCTTACGAAGCAACGCATAAACTAGGGTTTAAGCTTCTGTCACTCTAGCAACCCATCATCTACTTATTACTTCCCAATGCCTTCCTCTAGGCCCAAATAATGGTGAAGTGGCATGTAGTCGACGTTCACATAACACCACTAGAGGAGAGACAACATACATCTCATCAAAATATCGAACGAATACCAAATTCACATGACTACTAATAGCAAGACTTCTTCCATGTCCTCGGGAACAAACGTAACTACTCACAAAGCATAAACATGTTCATAATCAGAGGGGTATTAATATGCATATAGGATCTGAACATATGATCTTCCACCAATTAAACCAACTAGCATCAACTACAAGGAGTAATTAACACTACTAGCAACCTACTAGCACCAATCCCGCTCTTGTAGACAAGAATTGGATACAAGAGATGAACTAGGGTTTTGAGAGGAGATGGTGCTGATGAATATGTTGATGGAGATTGCCCTCTCCCGATGAGAGGAGCGTTGGTGATGATGATGGCGATGATTTCCCCCTCTGGGAGGGAAGTTTCCCCAGCAGAACAGCTCCGCCAGAGCCCTAGATTGGTGCCACCAAGGTTCCGCCTCGTGGCGGCGGAGTTTCGTCCGAGAAGATGGCTTCTTATTTTTTTCCCATCGAAAGACTTCATATAGCAGAAGATGGCCACCGGAGGGCCACCAGGGGGCCCACGAGGTAGGGGGCACGCCCAGGGGGGTAGGGCGCGCCCCCACCCTCGTGGGCAGGGTGTGCCCCTGGTGAATCTCTTCCGTTGGGTATTTTTTATATAGTCTGAAAACGTCTTCCGTGAAGTTTCAGGACTTTTGGAGCTGTGCAGAATAGGTCTCTAATATTTGCTCCTTTTCCAGCCCAGAATCCCAGCTGCCGGCATTCTCCCTCTTTATGTAAACCTTGTAAAATAAGAGAGAATAGGCATAAGTATTGTGACATAATGTGTAATAACAGCCCATAATGCAATAAATATCGATATAAAAGCATGATCCGAAATGGACGTATCAGTAGTGGGCCCCCTAGCCAGCCTCCGTGCCCATCTTCTGGTATATAAGGTCATTTTCCCTAGAAAAAAATAAGGAGAGGACTTCCAGAATAGAGCGCCGCCGTCTCGAGGTTGAACTTGGGCAGGAGTGTAGGGGAACGTTGCATGGAAAACAAAAAAATCTACGCACACGCAAGATCCATCCATGTAGATGCATAGCTATGATATGGGAAGAGCATCTACATACCCTTATAGATCGCTAAGCGGAAGCGTTTATCAATGCGGTTGATGTAATCGTACACCCTCACGATCCATCACGATCAAGTACCGGACGTACGACACCTCCTTGTTGAGCACACGTTCAGCTCGATGACGTCCTCGCCGTCTCGATCTAGCAAGACAGGTGAAGTAGTAGATGAGTTCTGGCAGCACGACGATGTGGTGACGATGGTGGTGAAACTATTCCGCAGGGCTTCGCCAAGCACAACGGACGTGGACGGAGGAGGAACTAGAACTAGAGGGGGAGGGGGCGCACATGGCTTGCGAATCATGGTGTGTGTTTCCCCCTCCCCTCCTCTCATATATATATAGGTGGAGAGGGAGAGGAGGCTGCCTAGGGAACCCCCAAGGGGTCGACGGCCAGCCTTAGGACGCCTACCCTAGACGCCCCTTCCCTTCTGTTGGGGATATAACCCCGAGGTGTGACCCGCCCAGGAGGGGCCGGGTTACACCGTTGGTGACTCATGGCAAAGGGCCCAAGCAGGCCCAAGAATACAAGACATGAAGACGGCGGCTCATAAGCAAACTTAGTGAAGGCCCAAGATCCGGAGGTGACTCGAGACCCGAAGGTGTGAGCCGCCCGATGTTGACTTGCTCTGTAAGGCAAGGAAATTAGAACCAAGGACGATTACGTTGTGTGACCCGACCCGGACTCTTGTAAGCCGCTAGACCTCATCCTGTGTATATAAAGGCGAGACCCGGCGGCAGGTTAAGTCAAGAAACAGTTGATCGATAGCTAGGTCAAGCGTAATCGCTCCCTTGTAATCGAAACTCAAGCAATACAACTAGAAGCAGGAAGTAGGCTTTTACCTCGTTGCGAGGGGCTGAACCTGGGTAAACTCATGTGTCCTTTGTCCCGTTCAACCCCTTCGAGCTAACCGATGTTGCGATGGCTCCACACCCTAGTCCTTTCACAAGGGCATCTTCCGTGACAAAACCATGACAGTTGGCACCCACCATGGGGCCAGAGCAAGGTGGTTTCGAGTTCTTGAAGGGCAACTTCTCAGGGATCAAAGGATACGACGTGGGCTGGATGACCAAGAGTCGTCGCGGCAAGATCTACATCGACGATGCTGGCTGGGACCCTGAGGCCAACTCAATCGAGTACGGGTACCGGGTCCCCTTCAGCGGAATTCACGTCTTCATAGAAAAGATCGGCGAGTCGGAACACGAGCCGAACACCTGCGCCGACGTCATCGAGACGGCTCAGCGCGCGCGACCCGCCAGGGATCAACCCAGCCGAAAGCGCGTCTTTGTGGGTTTTGTTCATGGGGCGGATCTTGAGGAAGGATCTGTATCTGGTGGAGAGACGGCCATCTATTCAGGTGATGAGTCCTCGACTGGAGAAACCGAATCAATCTATCAGCTTCATGACCGCGGGCTCAGGGGCTATTCCGATGGTGACAGTATTTCGGATCCCTATGAGCCGCCGAGCAGGGCTGCTGTTTTTATGGCTGGTACGCAGCCGGTGCTAAATTCGTCAACGGCCGCGGCTATGCCATCCGGCTCAACTACTGCTGCGATAGCCGGGGTGAGCGGCTCTGTACGGCCGCCGACTCAAGTTTTATCTGAGCTCTTGGAAGCTTTGGCGACTTTGTTAGCTACAGAGGTAACTCCGGCAAATCAAGCACAACATAATTGTGACGCCCGGATAATTAGGCTACAGTAATCACACGTTAATGATGCCACATCACCACGATTACTGTTGTTAATCTCGCGTTAGTGCAGAACCGATCCAAATTCAAATTCGAATTAAAGTCAAGCAATAAAAGTTTTCGATACTCAAAACTAAAATGTTCTTATTGTGACAAATAAAACATGGATAGTATTGGTGGAGAAATAACATTTTTATAAAATAATTAATTACTCTAAAGTGATTAAAACAGCAACAAAAACAATTAAGTGAATACCTTTTTCAATTAATAAAATTCTAAAATAATTTATTTCGGGGTAAAACATTTATGGCGGTGGGTGGTTCTCAAACATTAATTTAAGAGTTGTTATCATTTTTTTAAACTAAAAATAATGTGTATCTAAAATAAAACAGAACAGAAAAATAAAAATAAAAAGAAGAAAAGTAAACAGAACAAAAAGAAAGAAAGGAAAAGCCCCCCCCCCCCCGCTGGGCCTCGGCCCAGCTGGCCACTAAGCTAGCCAGGCCGGCCCGACCGGCGCCCCCATAACCCCTCCAAACCCTAACCCACGTCGCCCGTAACCCCCCACTCCTCCCTCGACCCACCTCGTCTCCCCACCCCGCCCCGAGTGGATCTGGATCGGGCCGTTCCCCCCTTCCCCCGCCGTGTCCCCGACGGCACCGTCGCTCAGGCCCCCCCTCGCCGGAGCCTCCCGACGCCGCTGCACGCCGTCGCCTCGCCCCTCTTCCCTCGAAGCCCTCCCTCGCGGCGACACCCCGAAGCAGCTGCCCCCTGGCGCCGCCCCAGCTTCGCCGCTCGCCGTTGCCGGACCGCGACGCCTTCCCACCCGTCATGTCGTTGCCACTCGTCACCACCTCGTCGGCGTCGCCTCCCCACCTCTCCCTCGATGGCTCCATCGAGCCTCGTCGACCCTGATCCCCTGCAAACGGGGGTGAGAACCCTTCCTATCTCCCCCTTGTTCCTGTCATCGCCGTGCACGCCCCGCGGTCCTGGTTGTCGCTGCTCACCGCAGTCACCCCGCGCCCTATCCCTCGAGCGCTCGCGCTCACCGTCGTACTGTCGTGCCCGCGGTGCGCGTTAGGCGCCCTGCCACGCGCCCGTGGTCGTCCCGCGCACGCTCTACCCGCTGCCGCCTAGCGCTGGTGCGGCTCGCGCTCCGCTCACCTGTGCCTCTACGGCAGTCGCCGCGCCGCCCTACTCCGGCCAGCTGCCGTGGCCGGCGCCCCTCTGGTGGCCTCGGGCGCACACGGGCGCCCACGCCCGCACCCGTTCCGCCCGCCCCGCTAAGGCCCCCTGGGCGACTGACATTAGGGGCCCATGCCCCTGTTAAAATAAATAAATAAATAAATATATATATATAATTAATAATAATAATGTTAATTAATTAACTAGTTTAATTAATAACTTAACTTAATTACTTCTGTTTAATTTACCTAATTAACTGGTTTAGTTAATTAATACCTGTTAATTAAACTATGACTATGACAGCGGGACCCACACATCAGTTTAACCAATCAATGCTCTGTTGACTGCTGACATCATGATGACGTCAGGCTGATGTCATAATTCCAAATTTTCGAATTAATAATAATTTTAGAAAATGTTTAACACTTTGAAAGATAATATAAAATAATCCGTAGCCTGGATGAAAATACTTTGTACATGAAAGTTGCTCAGAACGACGAGACGAATCCGGATACGGAGCCCGTTCGTCCACCACACATCCCTAGCATAGCAAACACGCAACTTTCTCCCTCCGGTTAATCTGTCCGAAAACGCGAAACACCGGGAATACTTTCCCGGATGTTTCCCCCCTTCGCCGGTACCACCTATCCCTACGTTAGGTCACCTCTAGCACAACGTATTGCCGCTTCTTGCTTTTTGTTACATTTGATTGCTCTGTTATTTATTGTGTTCCCCCTCCGTTACTTCTTTCCGGTAGACCCTGAGACCGATGCCGGTACCCCTGTGATCGACTACATCGACGACCCCTCCTTGTCTGAGCAACCAGGCAAGCCCCCCCTTTGATCACCAGATATCGCCTACTCTTCTCTCTACTTCTTGCATTAGAGTAGTGTAGCATGTTACTACTTTCCGTTAATCCTATTCTGATGCATAGCCTGTCATTGTTGTTACAACTGTTGATACCTTACATGCAATCCTAAATGCTTAGTGTAGGATGCTAGTGTTCCATCAGTGGCCCTACACTCTTGTCCGTCTGCCATGCTATACTACTGGGCCGTGATCACTTCGGGAGGTGATCACGGGCATATGATATATACTTATACTGTTACATTACTTATGATACTGTTCGGAGATGGGGGCTGAAGGGGCAGGTGGCTCCATCCAGGTAGTGGTGGGCCTGGGTTCCCGACGGCCCCCGACTATTACTTTGTGGCGGAGCGACAGGGCAGGTTGAGACCATCTAGGGAGAGAGGTGGGCCTGGCCCTGGTCGGCGTTCGCGGATACTTAACACGCTTAACGAGATCTTGGTATTTGATCTGAGTCTGGCTACTGGCCTATACGCACTAACCATCTACGCGGGGACAGTTATGGGCACTCGACGTTGTGGTATCAGCCGAAGCCTTCGTGACGTCAGCGAATGAGCGGCGCGCGCCGGGTTGGACCGCGTAACGCAACTTCCTTTGTAATGGAGGTTGCTAGGTCTGCTCTCCGGCTGCGTTCGCAACGTGCAGGTGTGCAAAGGGCGATGGGCCCAGACCCCTGCGCCATAGGGTTTAGACCGGCGTGCTGACCTCTCTTTTGTGCCTAGGTAGGGCTGCGACGTGTTGATCTTCCGAGGCCGGGCATGACCCAGAAAAGTGTGTCCGGCCAAATGGGATCGAGCGTGTTGGGATATGTGGTGCACCCCTGCAGGGAAGTTAATCTATTCGAATAGCCGTGATCTTCGGTAACAGGACGACTTGGAGTTGTACCTTGACCTTATGACAACTAGAACCGAATACTTAATAAAACACACCCTTCCAAGTGCCAGATACAACCGGTGATCGCTCTCTCACAGGGCGACGAGGGGAGAATCATCGGTTAGGATTATGCTATGCGATGATACTGGGTGAACTTATCATCTACTATCTTCTCCTGCTGCAAGATGGAGGTTACCAGAAGCGTAGTCTTCGAAAGGACTAGCTATCCCCCTCTTATTCCGGCTTTCTGCAGTTCAGTCCACATATGATACCCTTATTCCATTTGATACCAATGCATACATATGTAGTGTAGCTCCTTGCTTGCGAGTACTTTGGATGAGTACTCACGGTTGCTTTCTCCTTCTTTTCCCTCTATCCCTTCTACATGGTTGTCACAATCAGATGTTGGAGCCTAGGAGCCAGACGCCACCGTCGACGACGACTCCTACTACACCGAAGGTGCCTACTACTACGTGCTGCCCGCTGATGACGACCAGGAGTAGTTTAGGAGGATCCCAGGCAGGAGGCCTGCGCCTCTTTCGATCTGTATCCCAGTTTATGCTAGCCATCTTATGGCAACTTGTTTAACTTATGTCTGTACTCAGATATTGTTACTTCCGCTGACTCGTCTATGATCGAGCACTTGTATTCGAGCCCTCGAGGCCCCTGGCTTGTATTATGATGCTTGTATGACTTATTTTATTTGTAGAGTTGTGTTGTGATATCTTCCCGTGAGTCCCTGATCTTGATTGTACACATTTGCGTGCATGATTAGTGTACGATTAAATCGGGGGCGTCACAATGCAGAGGTTGCGAAGGTGCGAGACGAGGTGGCCAAGGCCCGAGAGGATCTTATTGCAGAGAATGCCAGGATGGCAACCGAGCGGGCTTCGTTGGAAGCTGAGTCACAACGGATAAGAGCAGAGGCATTTCGTGTGAGTCTGGATCAGAATGCGTCCAATGGTGTTCTTCGAAGGAGGCACCAGAGCCGCTTACCTTCACAGTTTAAGGGACGAAATCTTTTCAACACACCCAGGGCAGGAACGAGTAACCCGCCCGGTGTAACCCGTGCTGCTGAGGCGCCAGGAACCGGAGCGACGACTCAGCCTCGTGTGCCAAACCCGCCCCGTATGGATCTGACCCCGCCTCAGCGGGTTCCGACACCCTTTGGCCATTATTCTAACCCGGGTGGACAACATGATAGCAGCGGCTACACGGCTGGCGGCTATCCCAATCGAAAGCGAGTCTCCGGTTGCGATAGAGACCCGGAACGCTGTGGAACTTCTACAAAAGGCTGTGGCACTGCAAGCGGCTTATCCATACAGTCGGGAGCATGTTCACTCAACTCCCGCCCCCGAGTCGAAGTTATAGCCGGCGCATTGAGTCGTCGACGGTTTCTAGCAGTGAGCGGCATCGTAACCCGCCTCGTAATGATGACCCGCCACGAGATGACCATATGCCAAACAATGCTCACGCCCTTGTGGATCAGGCTAGGGCCCGTCGTGAGGCGGAATTGGCGGCTCAATTGGGGGCTCATCAGCAATTTCCAGTCAACCCTTCGGCGTCTATTGAAGCTGGGACGACTTCCAGGACAGTTGGTGTACCCCACCCCTCGGTGAAGTTTCTTCCTCACCTCCAAGTGGGACACAACTCGTTGTCGCTCGCAGTGTCGTCCCTGGATCCGGCGTGGCCGACGCTCGTCGCTGCTGCTCCTCACGTCGCCCCCACATTCGGTCTCGTGCAAAGCTGAAATTGGCTGACGCGAGGAAACATTTCAGGCACAAGAGATATAGCAAAAACCGAACCGTATTAGCTTGATATACTTTAATAATTTTTCCTCTTTTAGGGAACGACAAATTTGCCTTCTTTAATTAATAAAAACAGAGAGAAAAAGTTACTATAAAGTGTTTTTGCGCGGCTCCTCGATTCAAATTTCGATCCCCGCACGCGGAAACGAAACGAAGGAACGAAAAAAGACGCGCCAACCGAGGACGAAAAACCTCTGCGCTCTGATTCGTCGATTGGACGCTCCCACGGATCGCCCCCCCTCCCCCCCGCCCGCGACGCTCCCCGCGCCCAATATAAAACCCGCGCCCTCGCCGCCGTCCCAACCCACAGACTCAGAGCATTCTCCGATCCAGCAGCACCCGAGAGCTCCCCCGCATCCCGAGTGGTTTCCAGTTCGCCGGAGGAACAAGCAAGCAAGCGAGATGGCCGGGAGGAAGGGCGGCGAGAGGAAGAAGGCGGTGACCCGGTCCGTCAAGGCCGGGCTCCAGTTCCCCGTCGGCCGCATCGGGCGCTTCCTCAAGAAGGGCCGCTACGCGCAGCGCGTCGGCTCCGGCGCCCCCGTCTACCTCGCCGCCGTCCTCGAGTACCTCGCCGCCGAGGTACGCACAGATCTTTCCTGCCCCCGAGCGTCTGTTTCTGCTCTGTTCTTGTGTTCGACAGATAACCGATTTCGTTCGGCGCTGGAAATCGCAGGTCCTGGAGCTGGCTGGCAACGCGGCCAAGGACAACAAGAAGACCCGCATCGTGCCGCGGCACCTGCTTCTCGCCGTCCGCAACGACCAGGAGCTCGGCAGGCTGCTGGCCGGCGTCACCATCGCCCACGGCGGCGTGATCCCCAACATCAACCCCGTGCTGCTCCCCAAGAAGTCGGCCGCCGCCGCCGAGAAGGAGGCCACCAAGTCGCCCAAGAAGAAGACCACCGCCAAGTCCCCCAAGAAGATGACCGCCGCCACCAAGGAGTAGCCTAGCCTGCTACGCCGAGGGGCCGTGTCGTGTTGCCTAGTTCCATGGCTCTCGTTTGGTTGGATCTTGTATGTAGTGTAGTGCTTCGTCTGGAAGTGCAAGCTGGTAGTCTGTAGTGTAGTGGCCCTTTCATCGGATCTCGATGAGCAAGGCCGGCATGGCATTGTGTCTGTGATTTACTTTCTGGGAATGGCTAAAGAAAGATGCAATCCTTTAAATCTTAATTCTCTTGTGAATCAATGGCTGAAATGAGTCTTGTGAATCTTTGTCACCTGTCTTTGCCTCGGAAACATTTGGTGTGGATCTGAAAATTGCCCCATGTGTTCTTGGCCTACTGAAGCATGGTGCTCAACTTCATCCAGTCATGTTACACTTCTTATCCCAAATGTTATCTTTCAGTTCTCAGTTAATTATCGCCCTATTAACAGGGCCACCATGTTGAGGCCGATTGTGTTTCCTTCAAGCAGCAGGAACCTGGAAGAATCAAATTGGAGGCCAATTGTGTTTCCATCTTATACGTTCTGAAAGATAGAAATGATGTGGGGGTACCAAATTGGAGTAATAATAATCAAAATACTTGAAACTCTTGCTGCCGAGGAGTAGGGACAGAGATGTTTCAGTAAATTCCATGTACTGTTGCTTAGTTGCATCGCACCGACTGATGTTTCAGTAAATCTCATGTACATACTCAGCAAATTCATGAGCGTCTGGAGTGTAGGAGATTCAGCACGTTGGCTGGAACCTGGCCATCAAGGCTTCACAAGTTTGGACTTCAGATGACCAAACTTTTTCCTTTTGAGATGTACACTCCAAACTTTGCTGGATTGAACGACATCAGTAAACAGACAAACTCCTTGAACTTTCTTACTCCCTTTTTAGAGATTTCTGTAGGGACTACATACGGATGTATATAGACGTATTTTAGAATATGATTCACTCATTTTGTTCCATATATAGTTCATATTGAAATATCTACAAAGACTTGTACTCCCTCCGTTCCAAAATAGGTGACCCAACTTTCTACTAGCAGTATTTAGGAGTAGTCTCTTGGTTAAAACATGCACATATTCAACCAATTCGACAACAAAACACAACCCAGCTTCAAGATGGCTATTACAAGTACAACAACTCAAAGGCCCAGACTGCTACTATCTCCAAACCAGTTACTTACTACCCGTATATAACACGACTGCTTCACTTACTAGTACTATATATACTTACTAAATCAGAACTCTGCATAAATACACACAAACACGATTTCCACGCAACTACACCGACTTGAGCACCAAACACCGTAGAGACCCCCTATACATTTGACAACCTCAAAAACGTACTGCAACAACATACACAGCA
This sequence comes from Triticum urartu, assembly GCF_003073215.2. Lineage (NCBI taxonomy): Eukaryota > Viridiplantae > Streptophyta > Magnoliopsida > Poales > Poaceae > Triticum > Triticum urartu. The sequence continues at coordinate 2,745 of NW_024116094.1, read as the reverse complement.
CACGCCTACTCAGCGTTGGTTCGAATCATCCCCGTCGGAGAGCATCCAGCGCATGTACTCCGCCCCATCATCAAGCGATGAGACCTCGCTGGGGATGGTGACCCTCTTGCGAGTCAGCGTCTCGACCGTCACAGCCGACCTCTTCCGCCCACCTCCTCGGCGCGAGCGCAGCTGCTCGTCCATCTCCTCATAGTCGCCCTGCATTAAGTTAGGGCGGCATTCACTTGGTTTGGGCAGCAAGAGAATATGTTGACTATACTAGCGACTATAGGCATCCGCCAAAGGACATATGGAATTTCTCCATCACACTGATCAGCTAGCAAGACTCACCTCTACGTATACATGACAACTCGACTTCTCATGATTGTCCCTGACATGCTTGTAGGGGAATGTCTTGCCACACCCCGCGACCCGACACTCAAAAGGTCTGACTTGGTCGTGGCACGCCTTCATATGCTTGTTTAGATTTGATTTCTGCAATGGAAAGGGGACAAGTGAGTTCAGACGAAAACATGTGTACACAAAACCACACTTGAAAGAAGAGTAAGGGTATCAGAAAGTGTATCTAAGGTCTTACGGTGGAGAAGGAGCATTCACAGCCATCAAAACTGCATTTCAACCTTTCAGTAGAGTGCACTTCGTCGTGAGCTCGTAGATGCCTTTTAATGTTCTTCCTCAGGTGTTTCTCCCCACAAATATCACAGTGAGTATATAGATGGCAAGACTGGTTATGAGCCCTCAGGCACTTGGCATTTGTGAATGTCTTCAAGCAGCCAGGCTCACAGCAGACTACTTCCACATAGTCCAATTTGGCTGCCAGAAAATAGCAAAACATGCATCAGGTCAAGACATCCCGTAAGCACGCCATGATAACAAGGAATGAACTCCAGAAAAAAATAATAAAGAACACGCTTCGATACACAATCTGATTTAACAAGCAGTCTACTGATGGATTCTTATCACTGAGGTTATACCATGTGACTCCTCATGTTTCTTCAGCTGTGAAGGATACTTGAAAGCCTTTTTACAGCCCTCCTCCTGGCAAATAACCTGTTGGTTGCTTTTAGTGTCATCGATTTTGCATTCGTGCTCATCCTCATGCATTTCCTTAACATGTCTTTGAATATTTGCCTTGATGCTGAACCTCTTGCCACAACCTTCTAGAGGGCATGTAAACAACTTGCCCTCATGTGTAAGCATATGCCGGTTCAAGTGATCTTTTCTTATATAGCTGAAGGGGCAGTCTTCAAGTGGGCAGGCGAAGGATCTCTGCAGTCAAGCAAGAAAAGTAAGTCCAAATTCAAACGGTTGCAGTACTTATGGTTTAGTAAATATTACATGTCACCCAAACAGAAAAATATTGATGCAAATCTTCCCTATCTCAAACCCTTAAACACATATATCATCCAAATAATGAGGGATAAATATATTCTGAAAATTGGATTCTCATGAAACAACTACAAGATAAAGTCATAAAACCCTTCAACTCAAATTTATGCTCAAAATTTAATTTCAAGATAATAGATAGGAACCTACATAGTCATTTCAATCAAACATTTATAGTAATAAGGAAAATGGGTTAAAGAATAATGCAGCAAATACCTAACTAATTAAATGACCCAAGTTTAGCACAATATTTGTTCTCTTAAAGTCCAATGACAGGAGTATTGTCATCATAGCAAGCAGAGAACCAATGAAGAATGGTGCTAGCTTTCTGAGACGACATCTTGATATCGGATCCTCTCACTCTTGGCAAAGCTCCCCCTTAAGGAAACCCACTAAGAGATAGCAGGATAAGATAAGGGCATTGCCATCCTCATCTCCAAAAGGATCCAAGAACACCTATAAGTTTATTCTTACGAGTATTGTCACCATAGCGAGCTGAGAACCAATGAAGAATGGTGCTAGCATCTCCAAAAGGATCCAAGAACACCTATAAGTTTATTCTTACGAGTATTGTCACCATAGCGAGCTGAGAACCAATGAAGAATGGTGCTAGCTTTCTGAGAAGACATTTTGTTATTGGATCCTCTCACTCTTCGCAAAGCTCCCTTGAGGAAACCCACTAAGAGACAGTAGGATAAAACAAGGGTATAGCCACCCTTATCTCCAAAGAATCCAAAACACACCTAATAGTTATTTGTTGAGTTATGAATATTGTCACCATAGCGAGCTGAGAACCAATGAAGAATGGCCCTAGCTTTCTGAGACGACATTTTGATATCGGATCCTCTCACTCTTAGCAAAGCTCCCTTAAGGAAACCCACTAAGAGATAGCAGGATAAGATAAGGGCATTGCCACCCTTATCTCCAAAGGATCCACAACACATACAATTATTAACTGTCGAGTATAGATTATGTTGAATAAGTATCCACACCATAGCGAGCTAAAGAACCTAATTAATAAGGACCAAGCTTTCTGAGATGGCATCTTGATTTTGGATCCAATCTTAGCTCCAACTAAGGACCACAAAACATGAAGCCCAAAGAAGTAACATAGAAAGAGGACAGTAGAAAGATAGGAGATAGATGGCATCCCATATTCCCTGAAGGATCCATTTTACAACTATGCAACATCACAATGAACAATGGACAGCATCAAGCCAACATTAAACTAGTTGCCTATGCCTTAATGCCCCAATAGACAGCATCAAGCCAACATTAAACTAGTTGCCTATGCCTTAATGCCCCAATAGACAGCATCAAGCCAATTATAACAGTTAAAAATGCTTACATGCCCTATGT
>NW_024116093.1:0-13317 GCF_003073215.2 Triticum urartu | reverse complement strand
GGGCCCAGCGTGGGGGTGTCCCCCCCCCCCCTTGCTTCCTTTTATTTATTAAATTTTATTTCTGTTTTAGTTTGTGTTTTCATATTTTATTTTAGTTTTGCAAAGTACAAAAACGATCCCTAAATTAGTACTACCACTAAACCCACTACCATAAAAAGTTTAACCCCTAAATAAAATAATTTAACATTTTATTAATTATAAAAGGCATTTCAAATATTTGTTTTTGCTACTGTTTTATTCATTTTTAGAGTATTTAAAGGTTTTATATAAGTGTGGTTCTCCATCATAATTACCTATGCATTATTTGGTACAAGCCGAACATTTTAGTTTTATTGTTTGAAAACTTTTATCGTTTGCCTTAATTCAGATTTGAATTTAAATCGGTTTTGAATTAACGCGAGATTGGCAACAGTAATCGAAGTGCCGTGGCATCATTAGCAGAGGTTTACGATTGCTTAATTAACCGGGCGTCACATAGATGCACACCACGATAGCATCCAGCTTTTCAGCAGAGCACGCTACTCGTGGTGTGTGACATCCATAAAATATCAATTCTTCATAGACAAAGCCGTGCGTGAGACAGACGGTGAGAAAGAGCCCCATGTTACACCACCGGCCGGCCACTAAGCTGGATGTCACCATGGAGTGCAACGCGGTCTGCAGGATGCTATTGCTCGATGGCTTCCAGCTGATCACAGGAGATCGTGCAGCTGATAGGCTAGCTTACCCACACAGGCCACTGGAGTTCAGGAGGCGACAGTGAGATCGTTGTCCGATTGTCGATTTTTTGGGCCACCATCCTTGCAGCTGATTGGCTAGCCGCGTCAGGAGTCATACAACGAGTTTCCCGCTGCCTCTTGCTTGAAGTCGATGAAGGCCTTCCACAAGATGTGGTTCCCCTTTATCGGTTTCTCGGTGATAGCATGAGTGAAGGGCAAGTTGCCGAGGGCGGCGACGGAGGAGGAGCCTATCATGGATGTGTCGGCGAGGTCTAGCTCTGATACCGTATAAGAAGACTAGGTAGGTTGATAGAAACAATGCCTTTACTTCGGCATGCCTAAGTGCTAATATAGGGATTGTTACAATAGATCTACAAAAAAAGAGATAAACAAGATCGGTTTACATCACACCGATTATTACAATCGAATAATAACTCTAAGCCTTATCGTTTAACAAAAGAAGTGCCAGTAATATGATACATCCATTGATACAATTTACTAATAGTCCTGTAACACCGGAGCTCTGCTTTTTTTATCAGTTAAACAAATTTTAAGCAAGTATTGTAGGTAGCATAGAAGAAACTACACACAAAACGATACCAATTCATCATCCGTAGTCATAGGCACTACTAGGTAGGAATGGTGAGGTTGGCGTGTAGATAATCAACATGATGACCTTCACATGTTTGGTTCCCAGAAGATAGCTCATCACTAGCATGCCGTGTTGTTGGTCTGCGTGATGGGTTAGGCTCTAGGCACCGAACTGCAGCGCTGAGCACGTTGTATATTTCTCTAGCGGTTTCAGCGCCCGGAAGCTCGAGCCTAGAGTCCAGCAGATCCTTCAGACATAGATCATTCTTGTTGGTTGTCAAGTAGATAGATGAGAGCAAATCGCCTGGATGGGATCCCAAAAAAAGCTCAATAACGAGCACTCCGAAACTATATACATCACATTTCTCAGTCACGTTCTCTGTGTACGCTAGCTCTGCAGTAAATATAGGTCAGTTAATTAGTGTTGCAATTAATTTTCATTGTTCACACGGATACATCACATATGACATATGCAAAAGCAACATATATGACGCATATGTAAGTCTAGAAAATAATACAGAAAAGGATCTATTTTATTTTTACCTGGAGCAAGATAGCCTTTTGTGCCAGCAAGCCTTGTGATATTCGGGCCACTAACATTGAGGATTTTAGCCGTACCAAAATCAGAGATGAAAGCTCTAAATTCCACATCAAGCAAAATGTTGCTGCTTGTTATATCTCGGTGAACTATTGGTGATGTACAATCATGATGCATGTATGCCAAAGCATGAATCACGTCCAACACAATATTTACCCGCCTTTTCCAGTCCAATTCAATTGCCCTTTTGTTGGTTCTAAGTGTTTCCGCCAAGTTTCCTCTCTCCATGTATTCATAGATAAGAAATCTGCCTTGGCTTGAGGAGCAATACCCAAATAGTTTTACGATGTTTCGATGTCGAATCTGCACCAATGCCCCGATCTCGCGATTGAACATTGACTCATTGACGCCATACTCATCTTCTATTGTGCGTATCTTCTTCACTGCAAATATTTCACATGTTGCAAGTCTAGCTTTGTACACAGACCCATATCCTCCGGTTCCAATGCAATGTACCTCGCTGAAATTGTCAGTTGCCTCAGCAATTTGCTTGAACACATTTGTCCCATCAAAGCTCCAAACAGAGAACATGCTTGCTAATTGTGTTACATTATCAGTGGAAGTTGCCTTTGATTTCTTCCTTTCATGCCGAAATTTAAGTATAGCTATGACAAGAACAAGAGATATCAAAATAGGGACTGTGGCTAGTACAATTTTTCCATAAGGTGTCCGTTGTCCTTCGCTCTGAGTTGCACTACTACAGGGGGGCAGTCCTTTCACTACACCACATAACATCTTATTATGCATGAAACATTGGAGTGGAGCTCTCAGGAAAAGCCTACTCTCTGGGATCGGTCCTTCCAATTCATTATAAGATACATCAATGGATGTTAAGCTTTCCATGCTCCCAAATGATGCTGGAATTGAGCCATTCAATTCATTGTGTGAAAGATTCAAAGTATCTAGCATGCTCAGGCCACTAAGTTGGCTTGGTATCGCCCCAACAAATGAATTGTCGCTTAAATCCAACAGGCCTTGTAAGCTTGACACCACGCCTAGCTCGGTAGGGATGTTTCCTTCAAAGTTATTATGACTCAACTTCAAAAAGCGAAGCTTGAGGCAATGTTCAACTGAACCTTTTATTGAACCACTTAGGTTATTTGATGACAAATCTAGGATCTCTAGATTGTACAATGCTCCAATTTCTTGTGGAATGCTACCATAGAGCAAATTATCAGCGAGGCTCAAATGGAACAGACTTTTTACATTGCCCAGTTTACTTGGAAGCTCCCCTTCAAGTTTGTTTGATGAAAGATCGAGCACCTTTAACTGAGACAACAGTCCCATACTTGTGGGTATATTACCCATGATGTTGTTGTTTGAGATGTTCAGCTTGGTAAGATTATGCCAGTCCCTCCAATGGTTAGATAACTGCCCATATAGTTTATTTGAGCTCATATCCATATACACCATATTGGGATGAATTCCCAACTCAGAGATATCTCCTTCTATTTGATTCCTTTCAAGACGAACTCTAACGAGGCTTAAGCAATGTACCAGACTTGACGGCAAAGGTCCATTCAGGTTATTATCAAATGCAGTCAATCTCTCGAGCTTGCCTCCAGCACAGAAGTCAGGTGGCAAGGGACCGGAGAAATTGTTACCATTCAACTGTAGATATTGGAGATCCATTAAGGTACCAATTTCTCGAGGAACATGTCCGCAAAATTTATTACCATCCAGGTGCAAGAGAGAGAGAGCTTGGTCAAATTTCCAAACATATCAGGGAGGGAACCCACGAGTTTGTTGTTGCTAAGTCCTAACTCTTCTAAGTTCATGAGATAACCTAATTCTGGAGGGATACGTCCAAAGAGTTGGTTGTCCCATAGGACCAAGCTAGTGAGATTAACCAAACTCCCAAAGGTAGCAGGGATAGAACCAATGAGTTTGTTGTTCCTAAGATCTAACTTTCTCATATTCACTAGGTACCCAAGTTCTCGAGGAATATGTCCGGAAAGTTGGTTGTCGCCCAGGTACAAGTAACTGAGCTTGGTCAAATTTCCAAATATATCAGGAACGAAACCCATGAGTTTGTTGTGTTGAAGTTCTAACTCAAATAACTCCACGAGGTAACCTAGTTCTCGAGGAATGTGCCCAGAAAGTTGGTTATACCTTAGGTACAAGCTGGTGAGATTAAGCAAACTCCCAAAGGTAGCGGGGATAGAACCCATGAGTTTGTTTTGCCAAAGATGCAGCCCTCCTAAATTCACCAGGTAACCTAGTTCTCGAGGAAGATATCCAGACAATTGGTTATCACCAAGAAACAAGTTATTGAGTTTGGTTAAATTCCCTAAATTTCTTGGGATAGGGCCTGTGAGGTCGTTGCCGGTAAAATCTAACTCTTGTAAGTTCACGAGGTAACCTAGTTCCTGAGGGATATGTCCAGAAAGTTGGTTATAATATAGGTACAAGACAGTGAGATTAACCAATCTCCCCAAGGTAGCCGGGATAGAACCCATGAGTTTGTTTTGACTAAGAACCAACCATCGTAAATTCACGAGGTAACCTAGTTCTGGAGGAAGATATCCAGATAATTGGTTATCAGCCAGGGACAAGTTAGCGAGCTTGGTTAAATTCCCTAAAATTCTTGGGACATGGCCTGTGAGGTTGTTGTTGGAAAAATCTAATGCACGCAGCTTCCTTAGGTAGCCTAGTTCGCTGGGAATGGGACCAGACAAGTGATTGTTTGACAAATCCAGCGCCACAAGGCCCTCTAGGTGTTTTACATGCCTTGGTATTTCACCGGAGAGCTGATTTGCCTGGAGCATTAGATGCCGGAGGTTTGGCAAGGATGATGCTAGAGAAGGTGGTAAGGAGCCCCTTATCTGATTTTGCGCGAGCTGGATACTCGTCAGGGTTGCCAACGCCGAGAAGTTGAGGGTGTGGAGCTCCCCTCTGAGCCCCAAGCCTCGCAGAGAGATCCCGGTGATCACCGGTTGTTGTTGATGCTTGCTGCTGCAGCTGATGCCATGCCAGCTACACGGCCATGAGGTGTTTTCCCAGGATTGCAGTTGGGCTGGTTGGCTTTCTAGTGTGGCTTTCCAGGCAAGAAGTGCTCCTGCCTGTTCCTCCAAAGATGGCCCAGCCATGGCCGAGGCTAGTAGGAGGGTGAGTGAGATGAGCTTTATCAAAGGGGAGGTCTCCATGGCTAGTCGCATAATAGTGTATGCCTTGTGTCTGTCAAACTTGGTGTCACCTTAATATACATGCATGCTAGCTAGCACTTTGACTAGTCATTGGCCATGTGGGCGGCTCCACTTATCACGACTAGCACGCAACGTCCACGCATAATGTATCCAAGACCAAACTATATATGTCCCGTAGTATCCCCACCAATCAGCTCCAAGTACGTGGATCGTGTGTTTTTCAAGCCACAACCTGAGCCGTCCGATTGGATCCCGATGCTGCGATCTGCCCTCACAGGTCTTATGGACGTGCACGTGACAAATTTTAAAACCAAATATACACTCTTCATCAAATATGTTGTTTACATATGCATAGATGCTCACCAGAGTAATATATAAATAGTACTCCTACCTGCTAGTTTGTCTGGGACACGGATAGACCGATGACTTGGATTGAGTCGTCGTCGTCGGGTAGCTTTCCGCTACTCGTAACATCCATAAAATATCAATCCTTTATCAAAAGTGTGTGAGAAACAGCAGGCAGAGTCTTGTTCTCATCACACAACTTCCAACTTGCCCACTGGAGTAGAGTATATATATACATGATTGACGCAACGTACATGAGGAGACCAACAAATCTTACTAGTTGCTGCCCACAGATTCTGGCAAAAAAATCGACAAACATGACCCTTTTCGACAAGTTTTGATCCCTTTTTCTTCGATTCCAGCCCCAAATTCCGACAATTTTGCAAAATGAGAGCATATTTGGTGAGCTAGTCGACCGATCTACCGATTCCACTGATTTGTTTTTTTGATTTTGGAGGTGTTTTGGTGAGACTGCGTTGGAGTTGCTCTCACCAGCAACTCCTTCATTCCACGGGCCATGTACTGTACTACCGACAATAATGTTAATGTGTGTGTGTGTGTGACCAACAGCACAATCATTGAGGCCACCTACTGCCCTACCAATAATGCACATCTCATTTGTGTTATTTGCTTTAAAAAAGTTGTCCTCTATTGATGCGAGGGCGGCATGGTTGGTACTCTTATTTTGCTAATTTGTATGGGTACTAATTCATGTACTTTTAAAAAACTTAATTCCATCTTGTTCCAGCTGATTGTTCTATCGTCTTCATTTTGTGATTTAATTTTTTGACATCCTACTTTAGTCTTGATATCATATATGTATTCTCGTTTCCATCTGTCTGATTATCGTTTTCATCAATTTTTCTATACAATTTTATTCTACTAGTAAGCTTGCACGTGTAACACACGTTCTAATCTTAGCAAGAATTTTTCTCATTCCCCGCTGTAACATACTTGAACAAAAGCTAATCTCCTCCTAAATCAGACCAATACTCCCGTGTTGATCAATTGAAATTTTCAGAACAATCAATACAATCGGTAACTACTTAGGGTACATAGATGGCTTTATTACATATCTTCGCTCAATATAAAATGTATTTCTTTATCAAAATCTTGTAAGCTGCAATTTAGCTTCATTTGCATCTATTTCCTAATGTTAGTAGCAATCACAGAACCCATGCACAACAACCTGGGCGACAATCTTTCTTCTCTTCATTGACGGTGCCTTCGCCACACTACATCGGGTGGCGATGATAGGTTCGATGGGACTGTTGTGCATGGTACCAGGCCAAGCTGCTGGCTCCAACCATCAGAGCAGCCATAGGCTGCAAATAGAAGAATGGTCATTATGTGATACTATAAAACAGCTCGAGCACATCCGTATGGTTAAAGATTCACGGCCATAGTGGCAATAAAGAGTGTTAGTTGTTGCACAGAGCAAGAAGGCCCCGGTGCTTCAATATTGAGCAAAGCAATATGGGAATAGTGCACTATCCTCACCAGTATGACAAGAACCTAATTGCACAGCTCTCTTGTGATTTACACAGTGATGAATAGAATAAAATTACACACATTCATATGAGAACCGCATTGTTTGTTAACAGTTAGTAAGCCTAAATACAAATATTTTCTTTCACATTCTCTGCTGGTTTGAAAGTATGATTGGCTGAATCCTCCTAGACCTTGATTTGAAATATCTACAAAGGTAGTTTTAAGGAACCTTGTAATGATGTGTGAACAAATCATATTGTCAAAAATAACTACAGTAGGCAGGCACGATACTCATGTTGTTCGACTGAATTAATATTATATACAATCTATTTTCCTACTAGGTGGGATAGACAGAAAAAACTGTGAGATAAGCAGCCTCCACAAAGATCAGAAATACATAGATATCTGCAAATATATTGGGTCAGGAGAAAGATTAGGGGACAGTAAAATATTTACATCGACGGAAAGGAAATCCAGTTTCCTTGGCTGTATAACTTTGCTCAAAATCAAAAGCATTGCATTGCTGCTAATGGGCTTTGGCATCAGCAAAGCAAGTCTTGCGATATACTTTGGAATTAAATGAATTAACAAAAAACTCAATTAATGTGCATCATCCAAACTTTTTAGACCTTAGTTTTTGTGAAGCCACTCCTAACAGGTCAGATTGTATATTCGTATATTCTTCTACCCTTTGTTCCCTTGAGCACCACCTCCTTATTCACTTCATTGCATCGAATTTAGGAGATGAAATAGCACAACAACACATAAGTAATATTATATTTTGCATCCTCTATGTGCTTATCTGTAAGCTCAACAATATATGTTTCTCACAACAATAGCAACAATTCATAACACTTATCCCTTCCCACCAAGAGCAATAAAAAATAATAGGCATAGTCAAATATTCCCTGCATCCGGAATTACTTATCGGCCAAACGGATGTATCTAGCACATCTGTTTGAATGACAAGTAATTACGGATGGAGGGAGTATGTGTCAATATTTAACATATTTGATCAGACCAAACTTTTCAAATATAAAAATTTGGGAATTTGGGCGAACATGAGTGAATTACTTTCACTATATAATCAAGAGAAATGAGATATTTGGGCGCCGGTAGCACCACCAAGTAAAGGTGTCCTGAAATAGAATCCCATATAAGCTACAAGATAAATCCATCATGTATGTGGAGCACATAATATTTTAGGAAATCAGAATCACCTCAATAACTAAGAAGTTGATGCTAGATGCATCTTCACTCCACATACCACACAGCCATCTTACAGAACACAATGAGCTCCTCCATTCTGCCACCATCGTAGCCATACATTGTGAAGTGTTGGCTAGTTGGATTTGAAGATTAATCCTTGCTATTCTCCACCCCATTTATGTGAATTGCAAGACGCTGCCACCACCATTGCTATTGTAGAACCTATCTCAAGTATCAACCTCTCCTTCCCAGTTCCTCGTTGCTGGTGCTTATCCTCTATGAATCATGATGGCAACCCAATCATCACAATCTGAAATAATTGTAAAAACAAAATGATAAATGCTGTGATTTCCAAAAGTAGACAGCCATAACCTACTTTGATCACATGACTTCCGGCTTCAATGCTTCATATGCACATGGGTAAGGTAAACTTCAGTCTGAATGTAACATGCAAATCTGATTGTAAAATATACATGATTGATGTGAATGCCAACATGTTGATACATCAGTACAAATGTACAGTATGAAGGTGCCTTCATACTCCATCGCTCAGGCTCCTATTTTAATCAAACATGGCCTGGAGTTTTCAGAGTTAGAGACGGCAATATAGTTTCAACATGTCTAGTAAAGGCTGCACAAAATATTAGACGATGGTGAATGGAGATTCATAGAGGGAAAACCAAAGACGTATTAATTAGCACAAAAAAAATTATTAAAGAAGGGGGCTGGTCAATAAAAATACAACCTTATCTATCCTTATTCTGCCCTTCTATGTGGCAAGAAAAAGCACAAGAAAGTTATCAACTAAATCTTGAATTATATAGATGGGGCAGTTCGCCGGACACATAGAATGGCCTCCGTGAATATCACTCACACCCAAATTAGCTAGCACATGTGAGGCCAAAACTGCAGCTGTACTCACTTTCCTGAATAGCGCGCACTACATAATCAATGGAGAATATCAGTGTGCTGCACCCCAGGTCCTCAAGCAGGTTGATCCACACACAAAATCAACGCACTAGTTCTCCAATTTGACTAATGCTAGTAGTTGTAATGTAATTTGTTCTGAAAGGGAGCAATGTATGTAACATGAGAACTTTGATTGAACCCAATGCTTTGTAAATATAATTATGAGAAACAATTTTGAACTCTCATTGGACAACTCGAAGCAAAATACCAGAAAATTACCAGCGGTGGGTGAAGAAATACTTGTGGTCGAGGCTGGACGTCATGGTCGATTTGCACTCTTGTTCGATGTGGGTCAAGGTCAGGTGATGTGGGTCACGGTCGCTTGCTCGAGGTCAGGTGATGTGGGTCACGGCCGCTTGCTCGAGGTTCATCGATCTGGATAAACTCTCAATTATAGCTGTGCCTACTTTCATGATTGGAACATTAGCAGAAGATGGCAGCTGCGCTTACATGATCAGTCTTATTATCTTCAAGTATGAAATATACAGGAAATTCAAAACAGAAGCTGTGTCTATGGCTGCAGCTGGCAGATAGAAGCAGATCACTATAACCAACTAAGTTCATCCTCATATCTAGCTCGGAAAGATCACCCTGGCCCAGACCAAACCACAGCTCGGAAACAGGAATGGAGATAATTCTTGAGCATATGTTACACTAATGCATTAGATTAGTCTTGGAGAGCGCTCCCATTTTTTCCTAGCATGTTTTTTTTTTGTTTTGCTAAATAGCGACTTCATGAAATTATGCCCACAAATACACTGCCAATTACATGATCGAATTTTCTAAAGGATGAGATCGCTGGGAAGAAAAATTATCAAGATTTAAATCAGCCGATCGAGTCTTGATGGAGCCAATCCAGTTTTCCAAATAATTAAAGTGTCAGTTCACTATAGCACACAACTTAAGAGATTCAACTATCAGAAGGCTTTGCATTTCCGGGCAGATGACCAGCTTGAGAAAACGCGAATCCATGGATGATAGATCAGCGTCCCTTCTTGCCTGCCTGCCTTTGCACGGCCTCGCGCCAGATAATGACTGAATTTATTTTCACATGCTCCTAGATTGACATTGCATGACCCTAAAGCAGGAAACGTACCCAAATTGACCTAAACTGACCTGAGGATCCATGGGCGACGCCGTCAGAACTGAAGGTAGGCTGAGCTGAGCACTGTAGATTCTCTTATACGGGAACCCCAAGAATAACTGCATCAGACGGGATTGAAGCCCCCTTTGCACTGCACTGGTTGCGCGAGGATGGCCAGCCCCTCACGCCCTCGCTCTTCAACTTCCCCCGTGGACGCACCAACCTCCAACACTCAGCGCCATAGTTGTCCCCGCCTCCCCGAGGACGACCACCACAACCCGCTGCCACGGCCATCTTGCTCCACGCCTTCATACTCGGAGCTGACTACGCACACAACCAGGATCAAGAGAATTAAACCATATCTTAGCATCACCCTTTAACGAGAACGGAAATATTTCAAGGATATAAAAGTAGCGAGTTCTCTCATCATTAGTGAGCGGCGCCCCCGCCGGTGAGTCCCGTGCCTCCGACGGCGCCTAAGACTGGCTCGCCCGTGAGCATGACGAGCTCGAGCGCCTCCTCGTGCAGTTCGGCGACCGGATTCGACGGGAAGGGGCGAGGAAGAGTAGGGCTGCGAGTCCTCGCGCTGGAGCCTGGAGGTAGGGAGGATGTCGAGAGAGGGAGTTGGCGAGTACAGAGCTAGAATGGGGAACGGCTGGGAGACAGGGCAGCCGTGGTGAGAGCAGGACGGTGACGGGTTTGAGAGTGCGTGGGGGCGAGCGTTGTGGCCTTGTGGGGAGTCGTTTCGCGAGCGTGGGGCAAGTCGTTTCGTTAGCGATGGGTTTAACGATGATTTTTAACCAATTAGATGGCTGAGATGGCGAGTTGGATCTGCCTCTTCGTGCTTTTATAGTGGTAGTAGATATAATTTTTTTTCTACAATTGTTCGCCATACCAAAAGTTTGCTTCGGCGTAACCTGTTAGCCTAGTTTAACTCACTGGATGGTAAATGCAATTTGGCTACATCTCTCATGCGCTCATACCTTCCTTGGCTGCTCGCGACAAACATTTTCGATTTCTTGTGCGCCCCATCATCGTCCCTTGAAGCCACATCGAGAGCCGAGTCGATGAGAGGAGACCTCTCCCGCCTACAGGCTATTGTGATGGTGTGATTCCAGAAAAGGTGTCTCCCTAATTATAATATTATCAACGACCACTTTGTGCCTCCATCGGATTCTGGCGGTGGTTGTGCCTCCATGATTGCAGGGCAGCGTGGAGACGGCCATGGCGGCTGGCGGCGGCTAATAACCCACAAGTATAGGGGATCGCAACCGTTGCTGCTTCCATTTAGCTAATAACTTCTTAAGATCATATCTATCATTGCAAGCTAAAATAGCTCTAGCAGCTTCTTCATCCATAACATAACCCTCAGGAACAACAGGTAATTCATATTTATTAGGGGGTGAGTCTTCATCATCACTATCATCAATATTATCAGTTTCAATAATTTCATTCTGTCTAGCCCTAGCAAGTTGTTCATCAAGAAAATCACCAAGTGGCACAGTAGTATCAAGCATAGAAGTAGTTTCATCATAAGTATCATGCATAGCAGAAGTGGCATCATCAATAACATGCGACATATTAGAATTAATAGAAGAAGCAGGTTTAGGTGTCGCAAGCTTACTCAAAACAGAAGGTGAATCAAGTGTAGAGCTAGATGGGAGTTCCTTACCTCCCCTCGTAGTTGAGGGATAATTTTTTGTTTTCTCGTCTTTCAAGTTCCTCATAATGACCAGCAGATATAAATCCCAAGTGACTCAAAGAATAGAGCTATGCTCCCCAGCAACGGCGCCAGAAATTAGTCTTGATAACCCACAAGTATAGGGGATCACAACAGATTTCGAGGGTAGAGTATTCAACCCAAATTTATTGATTCGACACAAGGGGAGCCAAAGAATATTCTCAAGTATTAGCAGTTGAGTTGTCAATTCAACCACACCTGGATAACTTAGTATCTGCAACAAATTATTTAGTAGCAAAGTAATATGGAAGTAACGGTAACGGTAACGGTAGCAAAAGTAATATTTTTGGGTTTTGCAGTGATTGTAACAGTAGCAACGGAAAAGTAAATAAGCGAAGAACAATATGTGAAAAGCTCGTAGGCATTGGATCGATGACGGACAATTATGCCGGATGTGGTTCATCATGTAACAATCATAACATGGGGTGACACAGAACTAGCTCCAATTCATCAATATAATGTAGGCATGTATTCCTAATATAGTCATACGTGCTTATGGAAAAGAACTTGCATGACATCTTTTGTCCTACCCTCCCGTGGCAGCGGGGTCCTAATGGAAACTAAGGGATATTAAGGCCTCCTTTTAATAGAGTACCGGACCAAAGCATTAACACATAGTGAATATATGAACTCCTCAAACTACGGTCATCACCGGGAGTGGTCCCGATTATTGTCACTTCGGGGTTGCCGGATCATAACACATAGTAGGTGACTATAGACTTGCAAGATAGGATCAAGAACTCACATATATTCATGAAAACATAATAGGTTCAGATCTGAAATCATGGCACTCGGGCCCTAGTGACAAGCATTAAGCATAGCAAAGTCATAGCAACATCAATCTCAGAACATAGTGGATACTAGGGATCAAACCCTAACAAAACTAACTCGATTACATGATAAATCTCATCCAACCCATCACCGTCCAGCAAGCCTACGATGGAATTACTCACGCACGGCGGTGAGCATCATGAAATTGGTGATGCAGGATGGTTGCACTACAAAAAAATACACTTCCGTGATGATATGTGTTTGTCGCAGTAGGTCGCATTTTCTGTCATGCATGTACATCCATGACTATTTTATGACAGAATCAAGATAGTCATACCTGTGCTGTCGTCGAAGTGTTCCATGACATTACCAAAATTATCATCACGGAACTGTCCACTTCCATGACGATAAATCCCGCGTCCCAGAAGTGCTTTCGTCAAGGGTGACCAACACGTGGCATCCACCGTAACGGAACGCCATTAAGCTATCGGGCCGGGTTTTGGATCCGATAACCTGTTAACAGCCCCGACCAATGGGGATTTTCCACGTGTAAAATCATCATTGGCTGGAGGAAACACGTGTCGGCTCATCGTTGGGACAGATGTCATCCACTCATTGGACAGAAGGCGCCTATGATACGTCGACACGTGGCA